>NW_009220449.1:26969-31386 GCF_000690835.1 Fulmarus glacialis | reverse complement strand
GCGGCCCCGCCGGGTGCCGTGAGGCAGCGGGACAAGGGTCTAAAGTTCAGTCCGCCTTGTTCCGAGGCTCAGTAAAGCGCCTCTTTCATCTCTTGAGATGTGTTGAAGCTTGTGGTTTTCCACTTGTCTGGGCACCCTGGGGAGAGAGCCCTCACCCTGCCTCTGCGGGGAAACCGGGAAAGCAAAACCTTGTACAATGGCATTGCACTTGCTTTAGAATAGCCCGAGTTCCCATTAGGAAATTATTTACTAAAAAAAGCTTGAAAAGTGCCAGCGGTTTGCTGGGATCCCTGTAACCATGGGAGCGCTTAGGGTTTTCCTGTTGTAAGCAATATGTACTCTTAGCTGAACCTTGGTGTACCAGCTTGCATGCTTAGATCTTTTGATCAAAGCTTTGGTGTCGGTTAAGTGTTTCAGAAAGACAGAACAGGAAACCCCCACACTACAACTCCTACCCCTCGCTTCCTGTTTAAGTACCTGTGTGGGAGAGCAAGAACATTGTAAGAACCAATTACTGCATGTGAGAGGGGAAAAAAAAGAGATGTAAACAACAGCTGCCACGCTGGAAATTAAAGGTCCTGATTGCATTTGGTTTGGATGGCAACACAGCTTCCACATGCTGCTGGCTTTTCAACAACAATAGCAGCAAAATCCATTAACAGATAGGGAAAGCGAGGCGGCAGAGGAAAGTGGAGGCTGGATTGTTCAAAGCAAACACGCCTGCAGAAGCAAATTTCTTGATCATCAAAGGTAGGAGGCAACATAGTTTCAAAGACTGAAAATGTAATATAGAGGGCAATCTTGTGCTCGGGGGCAATCAAAACTGTTGGCGGAGGGCTGGTGGAATATAATTGTGCCAACGATATTAAAAGTACCTTGAAATGGCTGTGTGTGAGGGGGTCGGTGCTGACTGGGGATCTTGCTGCAGTTTGTCTATATGAATTCCCAGGGTGTCAGTGTTCTGCCAAACCATGAGGCAGCCACTTTGCCATCCCTCAGCAGGGATGTCTGTCTCTACCAGGGCTTTGTAGTGGAGGTGGGGCAGGCTCTCAGCCCCCTAGCATGTTAAGAAGAGAGAGACATGCTGAAGCCTTGTAGCTTCCAGGAGGTCTGCACGCTAGTTGAGTAAGCTAACATTGCAGATGAAGCTAAAAGAGAGGAAATGTGAGCACTTAATGTTGGTAGGCTGCAATTTGCTAGGTAACTCTTGAGAAGTGTCAGACCCCATCAATTGTTTGGATGGGAAGGGGAATGAACGCTGGCAGGTCTGGACTGAAAACATTGGTGTAGTGCTGGTGCTGCAAAGACAGGCTTGAGTTGAGCCAGAAATGTCTGTAGGGGCACTGGGGGAATTTCAGACTGGTTGGTACTATGCATGGTACCACGGGAAGTGTTGTGCCCCTTGGCCTCAGCTTGCCATCAAGTTAATTCAACCAATTTACAAGTTGCTCGGGTGGCAAATCTAGGGGATGAGTAAATGGGGAAGCAAGTGTGGACAGGTGCTTTTGCTGATGAACGTTGTGTGCATCAGAGTACTAAGTAAGGCAGCATTTCCTCCTCGTGATATAATATGCCAGCCATCACACTCAGCAGGGGAAAAAGAGAAAAATAAATGATGATTAGTGATGTGGTGGTAGATCCTGAAATGTTTCAGGCAGAAGAGAGATCGGGTAGGGGCCCAGTGCAGAGTGAGGGAGTAGCAGGCACGTGTTTGAGATGGGTGCAGGTCAGGACTTCAGTCTGCTCTTATCTCTGCTACTAAGTCTCTCCTTTACCCCCTCATCTGTGCAGTGAGGAGGATGAGGGTATTATTTATCTGAGTTATCTTACTGAGATTGTGAGGGGTGCGATATAAATAGAGCACATGATAATTGATCTATAACTCCTGGTTGTTTTATTGCACCGAGGCTCTTGTCTCCAGTACTTCGTAATGTCACTTTTCAGCCTGTTATTTACAGCACTTGCCTAGAATGACACAAACCTGGCTTTCAGTCCCTGCCTTCAGGAGTGTTTATGCACATAACCGCTTCATGTAAAACACAGACACAATCCTGAAGAATACAGACTGAGACCCAGCACCCTTCTCCTGCTCTGGAGGATCTGTACAGCCGCACAGCTTCTCTCTGCCCCAGTTGACTCAATTTTTTTTTTCTGTACAACGTCTTATTTCTGTCCATATGGATGGAGGGTATCCAGTGTCTTCCTGAGCAGACCTGGAGCATCCTTCTAGGAGTTGAAAAGTGGAGAGGCTGAGCAGTTAATGAGAACACGGGCACAGTCTTTCTTCCTTCAGTTTTTGTAGGAAAGAAGGAGCCCTGCAAGATTTCAGACCCCCCAGATCTGTCAGCAATTCCCAGCTAGTTATTTCAAATCTTTCTGAAATACCCAGCTCCCACCCGAGCATTGCTGAGGGAGCCCTGCTTAACCTAGCCTGTATTTCCATCAGCGATCAGATGCCCCACAGGACAATTCAGGCTGGAAGGGACCTCAGGAGGTCTCTAGTCCAGTCTCCTGCTAGAAGCAGGCTCAGCCATGAGGTCAGATCAGGCTACCAAATGTAAACCATCCTGCGCCTGCTTGCGTCATGCGTCCCCACAGCGGTCAAGAGCAAAGGGATGCTGGTAGCCGGGCTGCGCACCAACTGTCCCAGCTCAGGCAGGCTTCAAGGAGTTTCCCCCAGGCGCAAGCGCATTCTGCAGCTGAAGAATCTGCCTGCCAGGAAAGAGGCAAGGCCGGTGCAGTGCCTTCCATCACATAGTGTCACACAAGCATCTGCACCCAGGCAGGGTCCACCGCTCTTGCGTGTCTGTGCTGCCTCCTTCCTTGGGGTGTCTGCTTGTCCAGACGAGCAGCCACAACTCTTCAGCACCCACTTCCCTGGCACCCACTGTCTCCTGCCGTGAGCTCCCTCTACAGAAGTGGGTTGCTGCAAATGAGGCTGCTGAAATTCCAGCAGAAGCATTTATTTCCTGCTCTGGCTGAGCTGTTTGGCCTGGCTTGTGTGTGCCCTTCTGCATCTGATGCCTTTTGCTCATTTTTTTCCTTGTATGTACTGCATTACCTGATTTATTCATGTGTGGGAGCTATTGTGTAAATAAGAGTACTTCACAGCCCTGTGCTGCCTATTTTTTACTCTCTTGGGAATATTCTTTTTTCCTCCTTCCCAAAACTTCATAGACAAATTTCAGAAAATAAAACTGTTTAAGTCTCTAGCTCTTAGCACTCCAGGAGCTTTGGTTTGGGAAGAGGGTGACGAGGGAAGTGTTGCAGTGAGGGATGCTAGGGGAGGCTGGGTGCCGTGGTTAGTGGGGCAATGCATTGTATTATTCTGGGCTCTAGTCTGGGCTCTGCAGCCAGCCTGTTGAGTAACCATAGGCAAGTGTCTGCTCCTCTGCATTTCATTTTCCCATCTGTAAGTACTGGCATTCCTTGTGAGGTGCTTTCAGAGCTGACAAAAAGCAGTATCTGACATTAAAATATTCTTGTTGGTGGTGCAGTACCCTTGAAAGCTCTTCCCAGAGCAGTGCAGTCCATGTTGGACTCATCACGAGCGGAGTATCCAGAGCCTGGCAGAAATCCACTAGTCCACAGATTTGCAGACACCCCTAAAACTATGGGTACAACATCCCTTTTTATGGTGTGGGTACATAATTCTTCCCTTATGCATAGCTCCCCTCTGACTGATGGGGTGGGAATAAAAAACTTCCGTAAAGGTCCAGTTACTCAGTGATTTAAGAGTTTCTTGTATGTCTCTGAAGTTCGTGAAGTAGTGGTCGCCAGCCACTAGAGGAGACTAGCCAGCTGAGACAAGAGGGGACTAGCAAAAAAGGAGCACTTCAGTGCCTTGCTAGAAGATGTTGCCAGGGATCCAATTTGAAAGGGATGGAATTTGGAAGCAGAACCATGCTGGCAGTTTGTGTCCCTAGGTGGAGGGCAGCATCTTTATTTCGGAGCCCATGTGAAGTGGGAAATGACACTGCCATTGGAAGAATTTGCCAATTTAATGTGCCAGTTTCCTCTGAAGTGCTGTGAAATCAGTCATCTGGCAGCAAAACGAAAAAATGCAGGATGGCCATAGTCTGTGTGCCTTCCTGGGCATGTTGTGTTTTCCCAAAGATTGGAACATTTCCTCTTGTCTCCCATTTTTAGCAACAACAAAAAACACTTTCACATTGGTGTCAAACTGAGAAAGGAAAAAAGTTCATGTGTTTTTACTCTGAATCGCAGGCAGATTATTTAAAACAAGAGGTAGGAGTTAGGATTCCCAGGTCTGTTGACACTAAATAGTTGTGTGACCCCAGACAAGAATAATATTAACCTTGTTGAGATACAGCTGAATAGTTATTCTGATATGCACAATCCCAGAGGCGAAGCTGTAAAGCTTGTTGAAATTCATATTTGAGAAGAATAACGGGAA
>NW_009220449.1:0-26954 GCF_000690835.1 Fulmarus glacialis | reverse complement strand
GGAAAGCCCAAGACTTTGTATTTTTTTGAGCCTTGGAGGTGCTCAGCGTAGCGGAAGGCTGGCTGTATGACCTTTATATTTTTCAAATCATAACTTTGAGAGAGGTGGTTAGTCAGATGGAAATTACTGAGCTCAATGTAGGGGTGAAATTCTGCAGTGTGTGTTAGACAGGAAGCCAGGCCAAGTGATCTAATGTCCCTTTGTGCTCTTAAATTTCATTGTGCCTCTGGCTTGCCAGAGTGATGTGCCTTGGACAGGCCCAGAGCAAAGGATGGAGCTGCTGCAGGTTGGTTTCCTTGCAGCACCTGGCCCCAAAAGCAGGCAGCTGCCACCTGCATGGTGCAGTTGTCCTCTGGGTCTCTCCCAAGCCACCCCAGCACCGTTGCCACCAGAGGGCATGTCATGACCAATGTGTTCTTATTTCTGAGCAACTTAATTCAGAAACCAAAATAGCCAACAGCAAATTGATTTAGACCTTTACACCCCTTAGCTGTCAGGATGTCACCAAATTCCTCCCTGCACCCATTTGTTGCTGAAAAGCTCCTATGAACCCCCCAAATTCCTTGACTGACCAGATCTGAGGGGTTTTGTCATGCAGTTTATCAGTGACAAACACTTGATATGCAGAGGAAGCTGCTGCTGGGCAAGGAGGGAATAAACGGCACATCTGAGAATGTTTGGGGTTTTTTCTAATGACATTGGCTTATGCCTTGCAGAAATGAAAACTCAAATTAGCTATCTTGCTGCTATTGTTTTTTATTATTTTATTTACTATTTTGAGAAATATTATTTGTTTGTTAGTGTTATTATCCTCCTCTCTAAAACAGCAGTGGTGTTATTGTTGGCAATATACATGTGTGTTAATTAAGGCCTCTTGAGGTAAACCCCTTGCAGATTTCTTGCTGGTTTTGTTATTTGGTGGAGGAGGCTGATGCCTTGGCAGAAAAGACTGCCCTGCCTGGGCTCGTAGCGAGGCGTGGGGATGTGGATGAGCTCACTGAATAGTGCTGAGGGGTCACATCTGGAATTTCCATTCGCCTTTCAAAGATGTAACATGTACAGAGGGTGGGGAAGAGTTTCCAGAATGCAAAATGCATCTCAGTGTATGAGTTAGGTGTTTCAGCCGTGGGGCTTTTCAGAGTAAAGCTTGAAGCTGTTTAGTCAAACCTATAAATAACCACAAGGGGAGAAGGTGTCTGGTGGTAGAGGGCTCTTTGATCTAACAGAGTCATAACAAGATCCAGGTGCTGGAAGTGCAGGTCAGCACAGTTAAAACAGGAAATAAGAAGCATCTCTTCATAGGGGGATGTAATTGGGCTCCTCAAGGGTGCAGTACGCTCCCAAACATGTCAAGGCTCCAAATCAAGACTGACTGTCTTTCCAGAAGATAATGCTGTAGTTCAACTGCAGGCTGCTGAGCTAGACACAGAAATGAGGTGTTTATAGCCAGCTCCTAAGCAGGCAGTCAGAGCTAGTATCCCTTCCGAGGTTATACTATATGGCAGTGTCTGTGCTGGAATTAGGAAGGGTCCCCGGCTCTCCTCCCCTGCCACTCAGGCAGGCTCCCTCCACCCCGTGTCTCCTTCTGCAGGTTTTGCTCCTTAAGGACAAGCCTGCAACATCAAGGAGGTCACAGGAGCTCTGTTTGGCCAAACTAGAATGTCAGAGCATCTTTACTGCTTGAAGCAGGCCTGGGGTGATTGCGATTTGCTGAGTCTTTTATTTCAACACTATTCAGCTGATGTAAAAACTGTTCCTTCCCATTCCACCAGCTCATAGCTATGTTTCTGAGTCAGTGCCACGTCTAATCCACTAAGCATGTAAACCCACACCTCCAGGCTGTCCAGAGTCTCTGCTGCCGAGAACTATTATAGATCTCTGGTCAGCTTGTCCTGCCTCATCAGTGACTCAGTGGATGTTCTTCCCCATTCTGTTCCCTCTGTTTGCCTGAAGCTTTAGGGTCCAAAAGTGATGAGGAGATGGGTTAAGTCTGCTTTTGTGCAACCAGTTAGATGTGACCTTTATTTTCTGAGGAACGGCAGATGTTAGGGCTTGCTGAGAGAATAGGCAGAGGAACACTGCCAGGTTTAGGGGATGCTTTCTGGTGCAGATTCTTACAGACAATGCAAATGGTCCTGACCTTCCCTCCTGCACTGGAGAGGATAGCAAGTTCTCTGCTCATCTTATCTGCAAGCTGTCATTCTGACTTCCCATCCTTGCTTTGGGCAAACTGTTTGCAGCTGCCTCAGACACACCAGATGCTGGATGTAACAGCCACTGATGTAGTCCCTTGGTATCAGGGATGCTGTAAATCAAAATATCCCAAGCGGTGTCAGGGAGAGCCAATGGCATGTTCAGCAGAGCGCCAGTACTTGTCTGGTCCTGCCTTGTCAATAGATGATGATGGTCTGGCTACTGGGGACCCTTAAAACCAGCTAGAAGAACTCTAGAAGAGACACATTGCCTCTGCCTTGTCCCTAGCATGGATAGATCACAGTCAGAGCCATATGACTGACCTGAAACTTTCTCAAACCTTGAATCCTCCTCTTCTCATTCATCCTTGACCAAGAAGTGGTAAATGCAATGCGGAATTGCAGCAAAACCAGAATTATCCCTGTTTGCTGACCCCTGTATCCACACTTGGCATATTTTGCCTTGGGCCATGAGCCCATTCCCCACCTCAAGTATCTGCCTGACTTTTAAATGTCCTCTTCAGAGGATCAGGCCTTCAGGCTGTCAGAGGAAGTACTGCACAGCAAGGTGAGCACAGTCTCTCTTGTAAAGCAGATGTCAGCATTAAAGCTAGGCCAGGACAATGTCTGTCCTGCATGTTTTTTGCACACTTCCCTCTGTGGCTAACAGCTTGCCAGATCAAGCCATATCTGCTCTCAGCCAGAGCTGCAACGCATGTGCCTTTGATATTTTGCAAAGAGTAAGGTGTTGCTGCTGGCCCCACAGGGTGACAGCCTTACCCTGGAGCATGAGCACCAGCAACTCTCAACTCGAAGAGGCCACTTACCACGTTTAGGTTTCTTACTGCTGTTTGTGACAAATATCGCTGTCGTTTCAGGAAACCACACGGTGGGTGTTGTCTTTTCAGGGTAGGGGTGGGGGAAGGAATCCAGCTCCTCCATGCACAGGCCGAGGGATTGGGCTGGGGTGGTGGGATCTGCTCTCCAGGATGGGCTGTGCGTAGCTCCTCTATCAGAGCAGGGCGAAGCTGCCCATGTTCCCCCTGGCAGGGAGCATCCAGGGCCAGCATGAGTAATTCCTGCAGCAGATCATGGCCCATGCTGTAAATGGGCTGAACTGGCTTTGCTTCAGAGTAGAAGAACATGAAAGTTTGGAAAATTCTTCTGAGCTGTGGTTGAGTGATGTTGTCTATCCCAGCTGGGCTTGAGGTCCTTTTTTGAGCTCTTCCTATTTCCAAAGAACGGGGAAGCTGTTTGGTAGGATTCTGTAGAGCTCACATGCCACAGCTGAGTCTCATGCATGGACATGGCTTGCTAAAATTCTCCCAGGTTGGACTGAGGGATTTTACTAGCTTTTGGAGATGCTTCCTGCAGTGATGGGTGACATGGTGCAAACTTTTGTCTGCTGCTGGGGTGCAATGACTAGAACACCAGCCTTAGAGGGCCTGGTTCTGGCTCTGCTGTTAGTCTTTGTGTATAGCAAGATGCTTCCCTTTTTGTGCTTGTTTTTTCCCCATCTTTAAAATGGGGGGTGGGGGGGAAATAGCTTAAGAACTATCAGTGGTTTGACTGGAAGAGTTGGAAAGTTAGGTAGCTGCTTACTGTTACAAGAGTGAGTGACAATAATGGGGCTGAGAGGGACTGCTGTCACCTTTACTTGCCCATTAAATCTGTCATTTCAAGAATACTGGTGTTTCTTAGCAAAGCACTTCAAGCAAATGCCTATATCTGTAAATTTGAGCTCCGAGTCTGATGAAAGTAACTTTTTTCTTCCCAGTGGGATCCTGGAAACACAGAAGCAGTAGCAATGGATGAAATGTAGGAACTTCTGTGAACTTATTAGACCTTCTCAACAGGTTCAAGCTGAGTTTAGAGCTTGGGTTTGGACTGATTTTTTTGATCAAATCCACCTCCCCATCCCCATTTTCAGATGAAATGAAAATTGTCACTATCAGGTCAAGAAGCTGATAAAAGATTCTTCCTAAGAACAAAGCCTGAAGTTTATTAATCTGTGTTCAAAAAAGGATCTTCAGGGAGAAGGAAGGCTTCTTGGGAAGAAATCCTGAAATAGGCTGTTGGGAGAGTGAAGAGAGGGAGGTTTGTTAAATCACTTGAATAGCATTACTTTTCTTTCAAGGACTTTTTTTTTCTTTCTCCAAAGAAGCTGGCTCTTTTATGGCCTTTCTTGATTTCAGAAGGAGCGGCGTTTCTTAGTGTCTCTCAAAATCATACACCCTTCAAAAAGTGCTTCCTTTGCTAGCACGGAGGCATATTCAAACTGGAATTAGATGCTAAAGTATCTTTGTGCAAATGGGTGGAGAGACCTGGCCAGCCGTGTCTGTACAGACCTTCTACCTGTGGCCATGGAAGAATCCCATTGCCCAGGCAGAAGGTGCAGGCAGGCCATCTTCATAGTAGTTGCTCCATGAGAAGCCTTGGGTGTTAAAAAAAAACTCTCTATCCTCTCCACCTGTTCTCCCCTCCTTGGGAGGAAAGAGAGGGTCCAGATTGTGTCACGGAATAAGCCTGATCTGGGAAAACTTCTTTTCTCCAAATGGTTCTTTCCATAGGAGCCTGACCCAAAGGCTGTTAGTCTATGGAAGCCTTGAATTGGTCAGACCTAATGGGATCCCGAAACTGAATCCCACCAGACAGCTGCAGTCCTCCAGACTTGCGGCGCAATGTCACTCCTCAGGCCCTCCCTATTAGCCAGGCAGAGCAGTTTGTTTCTCTGGGGCCTTCAGAAGCAGCAGTGAGACACAAGGGGTGAGGCAGAGATAGAGGATGGCAGCAAGCTGTTCAGGATGTGTTGGTGATTCTGTGACATCTCCCACCCTTTTTGGAAATCGAGAGTATGGAGCAAGACAGAAAGAAGAAACAGCTGCTGATAAAGCTTCACATAAATGACAGCCCTATCCTCAATGGGCTGTGACCCACAGCCTGTCTCTGGGGATCTGCACCAGCTGGGAGGCAACGATAGGCTTCGCTGCTTATTCTGTCTGTTCACCTCCCTGCTCTGGGCATGGGGACAGATATCATCTCCCTTCCTTCCTCCTCCCTCTCTTCCTCCCTCATGTCTCTGTCTCTTCCTCTCTAAGTCTTAAGTCTTCTCCATAACCTCTGTTAACTTGCCCTGGTAGTGTTTCTGGTTTGGCTCCATTCACTGACGCTCTGTTGTGCAATTCCCTAGGGACTTGTAGCCTTGGTCCCCTTGAGGGTCCCACCTAGCGATGGTGGTCTGGGAAATCCCAGAGTATTCTCTGTCCTAGGAAATACAATTTTGAAGAGGAAAAAAAGTGAAGAAACTGTTGACCCTGGACCATGCTCCCTGGACAAAGTTTTCCTCAGAGCATGACTGTGTGTCACTTGGACTGTGAGGACCTCCATCAAGCCAAGAGGATGCTGGTGTCACCCCAAGAACTGATCTTCCCAGGGATGGTGGCAATAGACACCTACTAAAGCGTAATGGAGAGGGTATTTTCTGGAGCTCAGGACAACACGCTTGTGTGGCAGAGAAGTTGCTTGGGCTGGAAGCAAGGGAAGATGTAGAACAGGGGCAGATGTAGAACAAGTTTTCTGTGGCTGTGGAACTATCTAGTTTGCCTGGAGGGAAGGGGATCTTTGAGATTGAGGGCAGCAAGACTTATATTGGTCCATGGAGATGGGGAAGAGTGGGTCTGTGCTGGAGAAGGCTCCTTGGGCAAGGAGGACTGAGATCTGCACTTGACTTCAGGGGGTGGGTTGTATGGGAGGGCATGTGGAGTCTGGTAGAACATACATTTCCTCAGCCTCACCGACAGCAGGGTCTATTTTGGGGTAAAATATTTAAGACTGGGTCTCTGAAGGTCTGATAAATTGAGTTCCCACGGCCCAAGCAAAGATCCTGTGGCTTCAGGGTATGCGGAAGGCTACAGGCCACATTTCACGTGCAGACAACTGTCACCACATGTAATTTTGTTTCTTTTCTTTCTTTTTTTTTTCCTATAACAAATGAAGGGGGTCCCCACATCTGGCTGTGGCGGTTGAACAGGCTCGATTTAATCAGACTGATATAGGATGCAGAGAGAAAGGAGGGGAAAGAGGTGAGAAACACAGAGCACCTGCTTACCCCCAGCCAGTGTGCCCCGTTCTGGGTCAGGCTGCGCATGCGGGAGGGCCAGGAAATCCACAGCTGGTAGTGAGGGTGTGGGGGGAAGCGAGTCGCCCAGATCCTGCCTGGGGTGGAAAGTCAGATGGTTGGGACCTTTTTCAAAGGTTTTCTGCAACCTACACTGGGGTGGAGTGGAAGCATAACAGGGATATTGCAAAGGGGCCAGGGCTGGCAGGGAAGGCCTGTGCGGATTCATTGCACAGTAGGAGGCTTCCGAGGGGGCTTTTGTAGCAGCATGATGTGTGTGTTGAGAGGTGAGGCAAATCCAATGCTTCATCTGCCTCCTAGAAAATGGGAAATTTCTTCCATTTGAGAGCAGGTTGCTCCCTAATTGTGTATTGAAGATTGCCTGCTTAAGCCACAGGAGTGGCTCGTGTGTGGAGAACAACAGCCAGCTAATCTGGTGGTCTTCGTGTTCTGGCTGCTGCAGTCCTCTTTGCTCTACCCCCAGTGTCAGGGTGAGCACCATCTTCGCCCACTCCTTTGCTGCCCTGGACTACAAAGAAAAAAAGTTAAAAACTGCCCTCTTCTAGTGGTATTTTCCATACCTAGTGGGAAGGATGCTGAAATTGTGACTTCCCAAACTGAAGCTCCCAGGCCAAATCTTTTTCATACAGTCTACAAAGAGCATTGGCAGTGTTGATCCTCTGAGCAAACATGAGGTGTCAGTTCCCTGGGATGTCCTGTGTGTTAAGTGGTTTCTTGAGCATGGATCAGTGGGTTCCCCTGCTGAGCTCCGAGGTCCTGAACTGCACCTTTCTATCCCTATGCTGGTAGGGTACAGATATATAGGTCACTGTGTATCTGATTCTCTGTTAGGCTGGCAAGCAGAAATGTCCCAGCTGGATGGAAAATACACCAGGCCCAAAAGAGGTGAAACTAGGCTCTTCTGTGAGGAGTCCCTTGGAATCAGGATTTTGGGGCTGGAACCCAGAGTTGGGAAAGCACATGCAATCACCGAGGAGCTGGATCTTCCCACTAGGAGCCAAATGTTTTGCTGAGAGGGTGATGGGTTTTGCCATCCAACCTAGCACTGGGTTTCTTTTTCCCCCCTCTGCTCATCTTTTGCAGTGGGTGAGCACATTAACCGAGACAGCAGTTTTTCCTAACCCCCCACTTTCCTCCCTCCCCTCCACCCCCAACCTGGTTATCGATGAAAGCGGATTTGACATGTGATAGGTCCCAAGATAAAAGCAACGTTACAAGAGAATGTAAGCAACAGCTTGGAAAAAAAAAAAAAGCCCCCAAAGAGTTGAGCAAGGCATGACCAGGGTATCTGGTGTCAGCCCCAGTCGCTCCTTGGCCCCAGGTGCAGCTGGGAAGAGGCCTGCCTTCTGGAAAGGGTTAATGCCAGGACTCCTGCTAGACTTTGGAGCCCTTTTGACAGAGGTTTTGAAATCTGATTTTCTTTCTGCAACCAAGTGAGGTTTTTATCAACTTCCTATTTGAGAGCAGAAGTCAGAGCCGGTGCAGGAAGGCTGGTGCAGGAGTGCTGCCTTGTGTCCTTCTGTCCCATGCCCTTGCATTTATTCGAGGTAACCAGCGCACTGGCAATGCAAGAACCACAGCTTGGGCATATGGGAGGTTAAGGGTAGGGAACAGCCCCAGAGTTTGGTGAGATAAAGGGTCCTGTTTTAGTCTTTGCATCGGACTACAGGCCAGCCATGCTGCATGTGCAGCCTGCTCCTGGTTGCTCGCTGCAGCATTGCGAGTCTCATCTTGCCTGTGTGCAGGGTTCAGCTGTCCATGGCTAGTGGCCTGTGTCAAACTCCTTGTACAAAGCAGAAAAATAACTGCCTGTAATGTCCAGGTGCTGAAACCTGCACTGGTGCCTGAACTCCAAAACTGGATGAGGCCAAATCAGCTCTGTTGTGGGCTTGTGGCCTAACACCACCTATATCACCATCATGCGAGGTGAGGAGCAACATACTGCTGTGCAGATGGCTCCATCCTGCACTTCTATTTGCAACCACAACAGCGTTGTCTCTTGGAGGCATTTTGCTGGCACAAGGCCGGCAGAGTGGAGCAGGTCCCCCACTTCATGCAGATGTATGTAGATCTTCTTGCTCTAACCCAGGAGTCATTTGCACGATTCGTGTTGTTCCTTTCCATATGCAGCTGGGGCTTTCTCTTGCAAGGACTGTTCATTTGAAATAAGTCTGTCCTAAACTCAAGTATTCAGGGACTTGCACTCTTCAGGACAGCTCGGGTTTCTATATGCACATGTTTTATGGGGGAGCTGGGCCCAGGCAAGCACAGATGGACTTGAGGCTTATGGAAAGTACCTTTCAAACCAACCCTGTTTAGATTTCTAGCCTGAGCCAGAAAATAAATAAATAAAGATGGAAGGTCTGCCCATTTTTTGTCTGATGTATTTAATTGCATTGACAATCAGAGCCCAGGTCAGCCTCTCCATTGGAAATACCCCAGAAAGTCTCAGATTTTGCAGAGATTCCCCCAAATTCTTCAGCTGGGGAGATGATACTTCTCATTTTTACCCAGAAACTCTCTCAGCATTTTTCTGTTATCTTTCACAGGAGAGAGCCCGCGGTGGCTGTTCATGCCACCTCTCTAGCTCTAGCCTGGTAGGGTACAGATATATAGGTCACTTGCCCTGTCTCATGGCTTGATCAATGCAGGGAAGGATGCAATCCCAATATTGCTTGTGATGCCCCAAACGACAAACGCCATCAGAGTTCAGCAGAGGGGAGTCTCAGCTCTGCCTGGTATTGCAGTGCTCCTGACATGCAAACAGCTAATGGAGTATGAGAGCAGTGGTGACACACCAGAACTGGAAAAATCTTATGTGCTTGTAGCTGTGACAGTGTGTGCAGGCAAACTACTGCTGAGATACGTTGTGTAATGTTCATGCTACCATCTCTCTTCAAAGGTCTTGTGCCACAAGTTTTCTGCCTTGCTTGCAGTTGTTTTTCAACTCTGATGCAACTGTTAAAGCTCTTTGAAACTGTCATCTGGCAAAGCTGAAGGGTTAAGCACAGGACACAGAGTGGGCCTAAACACAGCAGACCTCTTTGGTGGCTGAGGACTGCCAGCATAATCGCTGCTCTCAATGCTAACTCTGCTCCAAAGCAGTGGTTTGCAGGTTTAGCTCAAAGCATCATCCACGTGTGCAACCAGATATATCTTCCTTAGGCACCTCGCTGTGCCTGCATGTGCTTGGCTGAGCCAGATCTGCAGGTGCAAGAAGTGACAAGAAATGGGGAGTGGAAACTAGTCTGTCTTTAGGGCACTACTGTAGTTTTAAGCTGTGCATCCAACCATCAATCTCTGCAGGTGAGCAGAGATCGTTGCTGAGCATCTATTTTCTCCTGAACTTTTACTGTGCAGGAAGTAAATAAACACTTATGCATACTTTTAACATATTTGTCAGGTAATGGCGGTAAAAATAAGTTTGCATATTGTGGGGCTGAATGGGCTGAGAGCTACTTCATGTTGCCCATGGGAGCCCATTGAAATCAACGGGGTCTCAAGGGTATAACTGATGGCAAATATCAGCCCTGTCTTTAAGCCTTTTATATCTCACTGTCCCAGCTGCTGGCACAAGGGAACGGTACCCTGCAGCCCTGCCATCATTAGTCATAGGCTAACCTTCCTGCTTTTGGGTGTGCAGGGGCTGAGCACTCTCTTGCTTGCATCAGGAAAGGAATCATCCAGGATTTTGATGGTTATAACTGCAAAAGATAGGAGTCTGGTCTTTGTCTTACAGCATCTCCTGAATGGAGGAGATCTAGGAGAAGAGCCCTGTCAGGTTCAGAAGTACAAATGCACAGTTCCTGGTTTACAGTTTATTAGCTAATTAGGATCAACAGTAATCTCAAGCAGTGTATGCCTGAAAATGAAAGATCTACAGCTTCCATAGACATCAAATTGATACACAGAGCTGAGTAAATCTACTGAGCTGAGTAGGAGTTTCCAGGGCACGTAGTTAGTGTTTCTGGTGTCTCTGGTTGATGTGTTCACATTAATAGCTGGCCCTTGGATGAATGTGTCTCCCCTCTTTCAGATAGACCATAATCTCTGTCCTGAAACAATTCATGCAGTTGCCATCACTTCATAACAACCCAGTAGCAGGAGACAGTGATACAGAGGAGAGCACGGCTGTAGGAGAAGGGAGCTGCCCTGGCAGGAGACTGAGGAGTCTCCACAAAAAAAGGCTTTTCCCTGTGGAGACAAAAAAGTGCAAATATTAGTATTGGAGGTTATTGAAAATCACTTGCTGTAATAGCCCCAGGCCCTGGCAGCATGGCTCTCCAAAGCACTGTGCGTACAGACAATAAGGCAGAATGGATTTACTGGGGCAGTGTAGGGAGCCAAAGCAACAGGTATTGTGTCCATTTTAAAGCAAAAAGATTGGGGGCAGAGACTTGTCACACATGTCTTTGGGGTTGAATGAGCTCTCTTGAGTCCTACGCCAGCCTTTAGCTTTGGCACCAGCCTTTCTCCCGGGAGCAGAAGAGGACTGGATATTCAGTGTTTCTGTAGGTTGTGGTATAGAAGTTTTATACAGTGCTGGGGTGCTCTGTGCAGGTCGGATGTTTTCCATCAGTGTTCACACATGTTGATTTCCTCTTCGGCATTGTGCATTAGATTGGATAACCAAGATTTTTAACCTGGTCACCACCTCACTAAGCAAAACCATAGCGCCTGCATTTCCTGTTAATCTGGTACCTTTGTTTCTTCAACAAATTCAGCACAGCAGAAGGGAGAAGCAGCATGTCCAGCTCACTTTTCTGAGAAAATTGTAGCAAGGGCGGAAAGAGGTGGTTGTCTAACAGCTCCCAGCCATACCATACAAGACATTTTGGATAGGAAGTGAAGAGCAACTTTTCCCATGGGAACTACAGGGGGAGGCAAACTGAACTCAATGGAGACCTCATAAATCAAAGACATACGCCTTTGACTTTCTGCACTATAGCCTTGGGCAGCTGGTATTTATATGCCCAATCAAGAATTTATGGAAAAAAAAAAAAAAACACAAAATGCAAGAATTACAAAAATGCTGAGTTCTGTGAAAGTCTCCTTCCAGCAGCC
The DNA here is from genome assembly GCF_000690835.1 of Fulmarus glacialis. NCBI lineage: Eukaryota > Metazoa > Chordata > Aves > Procellariiformes > Procellariidae > Fulmarus > Fulmarus glacialis. Next base: position 15,560 of record NW_009220449.1, on the reverse strand, counting down.
TCAAAGTACTACAGAAGGGGAAACTGAGGCACAGTGCATGGAGTCCATCTGCTGAGGGTCATGCAGAACATCGACCCTACAGGGATGAACACAAACTGATACAGCTGTTCTTAGACATTCATGCTCCTCACCTCTGCTCTTAGTGACAGGGGAAGGGGTCAGGCAGTACGACTGGCAGGGACATTTATGTTTTGTTCCAGTTATAAGCTAAACATGTATCCCATGTGTTTTCTTGATCCAGAAGCAGGAGCAGTATTTGCACTGCCTGCTTGAGAAATCTACATCATCAAAGCACTTTACAGGTATAGACTAATTCATCATTGTTAAACTGCAGTGATGGGATTTTCCAAAGCTGTCATTATCGGCCTAAGCTGGGAGTAAAACTTGCAGCAGCTGTGATGGAAATAAAGCTAAGCACACTTTAAAATACACAGGCCTAGAGAGATGTGATTCAGTATGTATGATCTCACTCCTCCATCCACCATCATCAAAGTACCTTCTAACTTATCACTGATTAAAAGCAGGAGGTTATTTTCACTCAGTTCAGCAACCAGTTCACAGACCCCTCCAGTGCTGTCTCCCTGATAACTGCCCCTCCCCAGCGCAGAGCCTATAATCAGCAATGAATTTTTCTCTGTGCCTTAGCCTAGACACTAGCTCAGTGTCCCATCCCTTTTACGCATCACCAACCTCAGCTTGGGGTGTGGAGGTAAGCCTGAGGCTTTGTGCTACTTCTCAGCACTTGCATGAATCTCGCCCTCTTTAAGTGCTACTTTTGTTCATAGACTTTCCTGCCAGCCTGCAGTTTGCAGCAGTTGATGTGCACTAGTGCAATGCATCTCTACCTCTTACAGGCCACCAGTGGATTCTCTTGTGTCTGTACATAGCTTCCTATGCAAGCTGATCAGCTGCTTGGCCTGCAATTTTGATTGCACACCTACCTCTAAAAGTGCAATTGGCTCTTTCCCCCACCTTGTAGGGATATGAGCCTGCCAATACCTTAGAGCAACCTCTCCCTCTTGTCTGGGCATTAAAGGACAATGCCAGGGACTTACTGAAGCACTATTAGTCACTGTAGCTGTGCAGTTGTTTGTCTTTCTCTTTTTGAGGGCAGCTAGATTCTAAGAAACCCAGGCAGGGAGCTGCAGGCAGGGAGACAGGAGCACAAAAGGACCTTTTGCTTATCTCTGACCTTTCTGGCATGGACATGTGTTGCAGGGTGGCCTCCAGGGCCCAGATAATGCAAAAGCTGGCATGTACGATTAGGCGTTGAGACACCGTCTGCAAAGACCTGGTAAAGACCTGTGAGGTGGCAGTGAAGGGAGAAAAAAGAAATAAGGGAAGTCTCCTCTGCAAAGTGTGGTGAAAAGCCGGGATGGAGGGATGTGTGTGACGTGGTGGGGCACTACCCTGGTCCGGGGAGCAGGAGGGTCTTTGCCAAAGGGTCAAGGAAGCATTTGTGGCCTTTGCAAGTTTCTTGCTGATGAAGGGTGTAATGAGCTGGATGCCGGAGAAAAGCTGCCCCCAACCAACGCCCCGCTCTGCAAAACTCAGCCCTGCTCCACCGGTTGTGGGCAGTGGTGAACAGCCCACCCCTCTACTTGCTATACCTGTACTGGAGCTGGCTGAAACTCCCCAGTGCAAACATTTGGAAGAAAATGCTGATTTTTCTTTATATACTTGGAATTATATTAGGATGAGAGAAAGGGTGGCCCCGCTGCCCTGGCTGTAGCCACCCCTTTGGGCACAGATTGAGAATCGTGGTCAGGAAGAAGCAAGTCTTGGACTTGAGCTTTGTCCTCCCACGTCCCAGGCCATGCCACAGTGTGTAAGAGCTTTCCAGACACTATTACCATGAGCAGGAAGGCCAGGCACAGCTGGTTTCCAACCAAACTGAAGCTCTTCTGTGTGTTCTGGTATCTGTGAAGGACTGAATCTATTTCTCAGTGGATGCTGAGGGGTCTCTCTTCTCCTGAGCTGCCTGCTTGTATGAGGCTTGTGGGAATGTAACACCGTTGGTTCTTTTACCTGATCAAGTCAGTCAGACTTGGCTGAAATTGGCCAAAGGATTAAGAATTTATGGGAAAGGGAGGACGGACACAAGCAGCAGGATTGCATATGGCTTGTTTCTTTAGAAAACAAGGCTAGAAGCGCTGAAAGGTCTTGGGTTCATCCTGATGCAGAACAGGAAGATTTTTGTGGGATGGGAAAAATGTTTCCTGCCCAGCTCCAGTCCGTGCCGCAGCGTAGGGAGACCCATTGCGGTAAGCCTGGGCTGCAGCGATGGGGCCTGGACAGACAGAGAGGACCACAGGGTGTGTTTATGTCCAGCAGCCTCAGTAAAAATTCCCCTTTATGGTATCACAGCCAAATCCTGCTTCTTCCACTCCACAAAGGACAGGCAGTACAGCATGACCTTGAGGTAAACAAGAAGAGAGAGGTTAACTGGGCAGAATGTAACATACAGATATTATTTATTTTCAGGTAGAAAAATCAAACACTTTCCCAGCCTCTTTGAAGAAAAACATCCTCTAAAGTTTCTTGTTTTGCTGAGGCTTCTCTTTCTCTCGAGCCGTTTCCAGCTGCTGCTGTGGCGGGCGGAGGGATGGATCCCCAGTACAGATGCTGGCAGCCCCACCCTGCCTGCCGAGGAGTTGCACTTTCAGTAGCCATGTACCAGGGTGACTTGGGGTCAGCTGGGGTGTAGCCTGCGATAGTTATCTTTGTGGGGCCTTGAGAATGTTATTATTATTTTTTCCCCAGATTGTTTTTTTTCCCCTCTCTTCTATGTTTAGGCTCTAGTGACCCAGCTCTGATTTTCTTTTTTAATTAATTGCAGTAGTCTCTGTTTTTGTGTTTCATGTAGTAATGAGCATTTCCTTTTTTAAAGCTATCACTTATGCAGCATATCTGTCTGCTCCCCAGAATGGCTGCCTGCCCTGGTAACCACTGGGGCTCAGCAGATGTAGGTCTAGTCTGTGCTTCACCAATGTAAATTGTTCCTGAGCTGTGGGAGGTTTATTTGCCAGCATCGTTAGAGCAGTAGATGCTCTTATACAAATATGGTCATACTTTACATTAACATGGTTTATTTTACATATATACTGATTTAAATATAGTTCTACTTAAATGGTTTTGCCACCACAATATCCTTTGCATGGTGAAAAGAGTAGAGCTTTTATCGGGATGGAGCGAATGGAGGAGCCCACCTGATTTGGAGACAAAGTCGACCTAAATCTCTCCCAGGCACAGCTTTCCTGTCTGCACTTGCCCATTCAGTAACGCAGCTTTGCAGCCAGCCAGGTCTTGCCCCTGATCTGGCAGAAGTTAACCCGGTCAGAACAGGGCAGCCAGCACAAAGACCAGCCTCCGAGCAAGGAAGGGAGGAGGACTGGCATCGGGCAGGGGGGAGAGCGGGACAGCCCCTTTGGCAGCAGCCCGGACTTCAGCATTTTCACCCAGGAAACCAGATCCCAGACTGTCCTTGCTCTCCCTATGCAGTCGGTTTCTCACGCACCTCCTTTTGTCCGCCTTATCTAGTGAGGCTGGTACCTCCTCAGTCTCTCCTTGTGTGCATCTGGGCCCAAAAGGCCCAGATCTCGGGGTGGGGGGTGCTTTTATACCCCTTGTAAGGCAAATAATAGCTGTTGGTTCCCACGTCCTGGAGCTTGTACCACTTCAAGCAGGCAGGCCACTTCAAAGTACATTCTGGGAGTTGTCACTATAAAAGCTAGCACTCAGCTATTACAGTCTCTAAATCCTGACTGAAGCTGCTTAATTTACACCAAGTTAATTACTAGGTCCCTTTCCAAGGGTCTGATCCAGTCATTCCATTGCACGATATCATTTTCAGGGAGCATTACATCCTTTGCTTACATGTTTATAAAGACATAACCTTGTAGGATCTTTCACCTGGGAATTTTCTACCATCTTGAAGGCCTTTAACACAATTAATAAACGAACATCATTAATGATTAATCACCTAAATATGAATGGAGTAGGCTTAGTGCCAGGTAAGTGCAGAATAAATGCGTTTGCTGGAGTTCCACTTGCACACGTGTACTCTGGAGTATCTGGCAGGAGTTCCACTGAATTCAATGGAGACTTATGTATCTCCATTATCTTATTTGGCTGGAGGGAAACTGAGGCATGTAGCAGGTGAGTGGTCTGCCCAGGCTACCAAGCAAGGCAGAAAAGAGCTAGGAAATTAATCCCCAAGCCCTGACACTTCCTGGCTCTTTCCAACACATACTTTTTCTTTTCACTGTGAACATTTATTATGTTTCTCTTTTTGTACATCATATTATCTGGGTGAAGGGAATAATGCTCCTCATTCTCTCTGGGAAACTTGTTAAGATACTAGAAAATAGAAATTGCTGTGCTGATGAAACCTAAGGCTCATTTAACAGTCTCCCCTCTATCCGAAAGGCCAGTATTAGCTGGCTCAGAGGAAGGCAGAAGAACCCTGCACAAGTAGACTAGGGATAATTTGCAAGAACTGTTATTGGTGTTGACTCTGAAGCATGTGGTTTAGCATCTCCTCTCATGCATTTTAGAACACAAGATAGTCTTGATATCCAGAGAATATCCAAGCTCTTTCTGGCTTGTAATCTTGCTTAGGAATCACAAGAAGTTGGCATTGTAGGCTCAAAAGGAAGTAGCAGGAGCCAGGACTGGTTGTTAGCTGTCAAACCCCCAAAGGTCATGCTTAGGTTGGTGCACTGAGAAGAACGAGGTAGGAGTGCTGTTGCAAATGGAAAACATTTCCATGCACTGCACTGTTGTCTCTAGGAAACCTTTCAAGCACTCCCAGGCCCAGCAGTTTGCTAAGAAGACCCAGATCTCGTTCCTTTCACTATGGTTGCCAGCAGAAAGGGGGTTTTTTTCCAAGTAGAATCTGCTCCTGGCTCCACTGAAGCTGGTCACAGCTTTTGTTCAAAAATTAAGCCCTTCCGTATTCAGCTGTGCTTTATGCAGCAACACATTGCCTGGGTACGAGGGAGCTCCTGCTAACCCTCCATGCTTGGGAGGGGGCTGACTGATTCCCCCGAGTGACCAAACAGCTGCATCTTGAACCAGGCAGCCAAGCAGTAACTGCTAATGTGCATACAACTCTTCTGCCCTGGAGCGTGACCACAGAAAAGGGGCTCCGTCCAAAATAGCAAGCGATGCGTTGATGCCCTTCAGCAGTTCCAGGCGATTCAATGGATTTCACAGGTGGACCTCAGGCCTTGGCAGGGCAGTTGTGGCAGGGCGGTTGTGGCAGGGTGGTGGTGGCAGGGCCTGGGGGAGAATCCCAGGGTCTCCTTATTGCTTGTGTATTTGCTGGGCACAGCCACTGCAGAGGAAACCTCCTTCCCAAGCCAATACTGAAGGAGGGTCTTGCTTTCTCTTCTCTCATGCCTCAGGGTGCAACCTCAGCATCACCTAAGAGGCTGTTCCCAACATCAGGCAGGGAGGAGAGTCCTCTTTCAGTAGCTGTTTCCTTGGAGGGACTCACAGGAACCAGGCGTAACTCCAGTTTCCTTGGCTAAGGCCCTTGAATTACAGGGCATACAAGAGATTTAAGTAACAGTGAGGTCTAACTGTCATCTCCCATCACCTCCAACTTGTTTACATCCCTCTAGAGCCTCCTGTTCTTTCCTCCTCTGTAGTTACTAGGAGTTTGTTCTTTTCTGGCAAGGAAAAGGCAAGATCCCAGCTGACCTGGAGTCTTTTGGTAACTCTCAGAGGCAGCTGCAAACTGACTGTACTCCCCAGTCTCGATGAGGTCAAGACAGAAGCTGAACTCATCAGTCAGTCACCGTTTCCCAGGAATTAGCTGCTGTGCTGTATGTTTGACTCTCTCCCGAGTTTTCAGACCACTATCGAAAGGCTGGCTCGGCCAGTCCCCGTGTCTTTACAGACCTTGTAGTGCAAAACATGTAAGCTGCCAAACAGGGCAAGACAGTGGTGCTCATACAGTGCAGCCTGTAAGTGAGAGGCCAGGTCCTCCAGAAGACGATGGCCAAGTCACTTCAGAGCACACTGGGGCTGCCATGTGTTCCCAGATGGCTGCTGTAAGGGGGGCAGTGAGTCTCTTGCAGCTTCTGTTCAGACACCCAGAATTGTGCATTACATCCATGACCACAGGATTATACCTTTAAATCAAACAGATCTCATTCTCTGTGAAATCTTCATTGTAGGCATGGAAGGGGAGGGGGCAGGTTTCCAAAAAAGCTCAGCTTTTGCTGAGAATAATCCAGACCCTGCTTCTTCCACCACTGCCTTGAGAACAAAAAGATTTGCTGGCTGCTGAGTGCCTTTGAAAATTCAGCCCTTGATCTAGCTGTTATTTTTCTCTCCTTGTCCTCCCGTTTCTTTCTCTTTCTGGCTCTCTAAGCATGCATGCATCTTCCCAGTTTCTGTCTCAGCCTGGGCTGAGAAGTCAAAATCTCTTGCCAATTTGACGTTTGCCTTTTCTGAATGCAAGAAGCCCCTGGAGCTCAGGTGGGAGGAGAAACAAGTCACTCTACTTTCCATCACATGCACCGCTCGGAGCTCAGCCTGGGAAATGAAAGTTCCTTGGCTGAATCTGACCAGCCATCTCCTCCTGTCACTTTGCCAGCCTAGCCTCACACATTTGTCACAGGATGAGCAGAGCAATGCAGTTCATCTTCCTCGCTTTGCCCAGTTCTCTGCATGCTTCCTCCATTTGCTGTTTGCAGCTCTCCGTTCAGTTCTCCCCTTCTTGCCCTGGTGCGCTGGGTGGTAGAGGCGTATCTCTCCTTTTCCTCTCCCTGGGGTCACATTAGCAAGTTCAGCTTGGCCAGGGGACCAGGCTGGTCCAAAACACAGAAGGAAAATCCGAAGGAGAGACTCCAGAGATCTTTGTTCCAAAGTCACGCTTGCAGAACAAAGGCAGGGGCATTCCAGGTCAAGGAACAGCAAAGCTAACACCGCTGCACCCACCAGGCTGTGACGACCCATGTGTCCTTGACCCCAGGTTCCTTGTGTGTTCGTCTGTCACATGCTCCTGATTCCCTCATAGGCTTTCAGCAGGCAAGGACCATGGCTTCCCGGAGAGGTTACATCCCCTGGCACTGCTCGATAATCCCTGTCGGGCCCCGTGACAGCCATTTATCTGGCCATGTAATACCTTACGGGTCCAAAAGAGCCATCTCTAGTTCCAGCATCTCCAGCTGCTTCTAAAGCTGCTGGGCCAGCATCCTTCAGCTGCTTGCAATGGGCTTTGGCTCAAATACATTAGGAAGGAGGGGTCATTTTTATGGTAATGACCGTTCCTAGTAGGCCTGGCAAGCCCTGCGCTCCTTACTGCCTGACCCAAGCTGTGCAGATAATCAGTGGCTCTGATGATGGGGCTGTTCAGCAGTTCTACACTTATCATTGCTCTGAGCCTGGATGGGGACTGGCAAGGTGGCCGTGCAGCAGGGAGTCTCAACCACCAAAGAGGTGAAGAAGAGCCAACAACAGTTGCAAGGCCCCCGTGTTTGCTGGGCTATGGAAAATCACCCAGGAGGAGTGACTGCTCAGCATCTTTACAGCCCTACATCACAGAGCAGTGGAAAGTATGTGCAAGTGAGTGCTATACAGATCAGTCCTTGGGGCAGAAAGCTGTGTCACCAACACCAAGCACACCAGAGCACGCCTGAGCAGGACGTGGTGCTGATGTTGTGCACGCGACCTCTTCGATTGTGGTGGGGCTCTGGCAGACAGAGCACCACACTGGGACTTGGAAGTTGCAGGCTCCCTGTCTAGGCATGGCACTCATCTGCTGGGGAGTGATAAGCAAGTCATTTCAGTGCCCTGTGCCCCAGTTTCCTCATCGGTAAGCGGGGATGCTCCTGGGTTCCTTTGCAGGTCTGCTAAGCACTGCCATCCCCTCATCTCTTCTCCTTCCCCAGCAGCTTATGTTGTGCAGTTTCAAAATACTGGTAGCAACAGAGGCTTCTTCAGTGTGGACCAGATACCATGAATTCATCCCTGTGTCAGCAGCCACCCAGAGTAGAGCACATCCAGCTGGATTTCAGGTCCTCCACCCCTGAAAGCTGTCTGCTCCAGCCCCTAACACCCACAGCAGGCTGTTCACTGTCCAGACGTTAACACTTGTTTTGGGGACATGGTCTGCCAGCTCACCTTATAAATAATGCTGAAGAGCTACAAAAATAAACTCAGAAGCACTCATGCCTGATTGCAGGAACCTCTTTGTTTGTCAGTTCGCAGTGGGAAGTTCGTTCATATTTTAATTGCTACAGGCAATATCCTAGTAGGAGGCTGACTCTGATGTCGCACTGCAGTAGATCTGATTCCCTTCTGCTCAGGCTCTTGTAGTCAAGTGACAATGACAGAATTTCTGCTCACCCATACAGAGCAGGAGTGTAAGGTGTGGACTTGCTTTTGGCAGCAGGTCTAGTTGGGGTGACTGAAGCCTGGTTCTCTAGTAGGAATAGTTGAATAGGACATAATACCATTTTTTCTAACTCAGCCAGCCATATAAATGACTACTGATTTCAGCTTATGATGTCTCAGAAGGCATCTTCTTCACTGCTGTGATGCTAGGAGAGGGCAGAGCGGACAGGCAGGAGCAGCAACTCCTATGCTGTAAGGCTTAGAGCAAATGCAAAGCAGTAGGTTAGTGTGGGAAGAAATGGTTAACGTATCAGGCAACTGCTGGAATCACTCCACCAAAGATCTGCCTAAATACAGTGGGAATACTGCTTGCCCAGTGATGTGTATGTGTTCACAGAGTGTATCTCATTAGCATGTTGTTAATGTCAGTAATTATTGATGACATGAATGCAGAAGCATATGTAGATGATACACAACTACAAGAACTGCTGGGAGAAATGCATCCATATTTTATTACGGATACTAGCATCTCAGTGAATTTGATCTTTATACATCTGTTGGGATATACAGAGGTACCTGGCTGCGACAATCACAAGAAATACAGTGACATTTGTGCCTTCAGGGAAAGGTGTTCTGGGAGCATAGTCTAATACTTAGAGAAGGAGACTTGTCTTCAAAGCTGCAGGTTATCTGAATGATGGCTGTGCTGCTGTGTGGATTGTATTTTATTTCCAGTTATTAACACAGTGGTGTGACATTCCTCTTCACCTGTACTTAATCACTGTGGTTTGTAGGTCCTTAAAATTTTCCTTCTTCGGCTTTGCATTTTGAACTGGAGGGATCAGCATACTTCTTCACCGCCTAGGTGGGGGAAGACACATATGCTATGCATGCGTTGGCTTAATGTGGTAAAGCCAGGTTGGCAGTAAAGATGGTGGGCTTTGGGATTGTCCCTGGGGTGTCAGAGCAGAGGGTCTGCCACACAGACACAGCCGCTATGCTGGACATGAGAGCAGCTCAGCTCGGCGCCTGCTGGCTGCGTAGACATGTTCTGGCTGATGTGGGGTTGGTACAAGATGTTTCCTTTCAGTTACACCAAGGGTGAACCGAGTGCAGCCAGCAACCTCATGGTAAAGGCTTCTCGCCTGCGAGGTCTGCCTCTAGTTCAAAGCCCTACATATATATATGTGATATGAGTATACTCAGCCTGTGCTGGAAGGTAACAGCAAGCCAGGTGCACCACAAGTGGGGGAAGTCAGTGGGGTATCAATCGTTTTCTTTCTACCCCCCAAAACACTCACATGCTCACAGCGTAGTCCTCCCTCCCTCCAAGGAACCAAATCTAGCACAGATTCGACTGATCTGATGAGATTCCTGCCTGCCCATTGCTGGCACCCCAGAGCTCGGTCCTGCAGTATTTCTACTGCAATGCCGGCAGCGGGGTAGCGCACCCCCTCCGAGCCCACCCTCCTTCCTGTCCTGACGTGATCCCCTCTGCCCCTGTAAAGGGAACAATCCTCCTAGTCCAGACTTGGGTAGAGACCTGCCCAGTCTCCATCGCCATTTACCACCTGGCCAAGCCAAGATTAAAATCCAGTCTGCCTGCCTGCCAGTCCAGTGCTCAGTCTATCACAGCCCATTTCCTCAGGAGTGCTGGCTGGCTCCAGCCCTACTGCCATGATTTTGCTGCCTGCTTTGCTTTGTGGGGTCCTGGAAAATGTGGCTGGGTGCTACCATGCAGTGACCAGCTGGGACGCAGGCTTGCAGTGCTTCAAACAGCCTCCTCCCATAGCAGACGCAACTTCTTGCAGCAGGAGCACCAAACCCAGCTTTGAAGGATTTTCCTTTCTCCCTGCTCCTGTTCCAGCTGGGCCAGTCCCCCCTTCCGCATCACTTCACCAGGCAGGATGGATCCTTCCTCTAGTACAGCCATGGCAAATTCCCTTTCTGTCTGCACTGCTGAGAAGCCTTGAGCTGGCTCTGACTCGCTGACTGGCAGTTTGCGTTGGCAAACGGGCGCTAGGCTCCGGGCTTGCCACATCAAATGAAAAATACCATGCAAGCAAAAATTCTTAGAAAAACCCAAACGCATCTAATCTACCAAATAGGGTGCACAAGACGTAGGTAACAAGATCAATTTAGGGCAGGGCAGGAAAAGGCAGGAAGGATGGACAAGGGAAGGGTGTTGTAAAAAAGATGTATTTTATATGTAAAATTTCAGGGCAGTATTTTTTAACAATTTGCATAATTGGCAACCACAGATAATCCCCTGAAATGAACTAAATATATCACAACTGGGGGCTTTCCAAGCCCAGTTTGCTTTCTGAAATTGATTGGTTTCAGCTTTGCATTTTTTTTCTATGGTCTTTTTTTCTATCTTTACCAGCTGAATTTGGCTGGTTTCTAAAATGCCTGATTTGGGAGCAAAACTGAACATTCACCTGGGGATGGCTCACTACGGTATGAGTTTGAGTCAATGAAAATGTGACTTAATTTTAGGTTTCATTAGGAAAAGGGAACTAAGGCAGAAAACAGCTGCTAAAATGACAGATGAAGACAAACCTGTTCTAATGCTTTTCATAAAAAGTCAGGTGAAACTACATTTAAATCTCTGCTGGCCTAAATTGTTAGCTGAGGCAAACTGAGCTGGCTCCACTGGAGTCAAATCTGGCCCAGCTGCTCTGAAATGGAGACACTCCAAAGCCATAGCCACTTCTGGAAATTTTCTCCTAAATGATTTGCCAAAAGATGTAGTGAATTGCTTGCTAAGTGCTTGTTTACAAATGTAGCTCTTTTCATCCATTCATACCTCTTTCCAATCACTTTGTTCTGTTCTGGAAGCCACCTAGGCGAAGGGCTTCCCTACATCCAACTGTTTCTCTCCTTTAATAATCTTGGTTAAGGAACTCATATTATTAAATTGAGATATATATCCCAGGAACAGGCATGCTTAGATACAGAAGTGATGGATAGAGCATAAACCCAAACAGTATCAACAGTCACACTTTTATTTTTGTTTAAATAGAAAATTGGTCCAAACTGTACCAAAAGCTGCTCCAATAAAGGGATTTAAGTCAATGAAAAATCTGTATTTTGACCTTTGAAGCAGCAAGCTTTCTTCTTCAGAATTCTCACATATATAATTTCTGGATATATCTAAGCATTGCAGAGATTCAGTATTCAGATGATCTCACTCTGAACTAATTAGTTGTACTCAAAAGTCTGACCAAGTCAGAGGAAAGGGAATGCAGTGGTTGCCAGTAATGGGAAAGATATTAGGAAACACGTCCCCTGGGTCAAACATTAAACTTCTACTCAACCAAACTTCCCTTCAATTCAGTGAAAGCATTTTTTCTAAGTTAAGAATGAGTAAGAGATGAGAAAGGAGAGGGAGCCAGCTACCGAGGGAGACAGCAGTCTTGCGTTTAAGCATGGGACCAAGACCAGGAAATCCTCAGCTCTCCTGCCCACTGGACCAGGGAATGGCTGAATGAGTGGGGAGGATGCCTCAGCTCCCTGTGCCTGCGGGCTCTGTTTCATGTGCGCTAGAGCAAACCTCTGCGATGGGCCACGTGCTGCGTCCCTGCAGCAATCTGCCCTGCTGCTGCCATGTCAGCAGATGAAGCTGTGCACTCCCCGGCTGCTGCACCCCGTGGCCTGACCTGCTAGTACCAGTCCATCTTTATCAGTAGTTTAAGTGCGTATGATGGACCATAAACTGGGCCATCTCCTTCTAAAGCAGCAGGGCCTTCTGGCAAGCGCAGACTGTGACACCAAATTGCCACAGCACGCTTGAGTGCCAGAGCCCTTGTTCTTTCGTGCTGGGAATAGTTGCAATAATTCTCCGCTTTAGGGAAAACTGGATGTGAAATATAATAGATTAGGATGTTTGAAGTGCTTTGAAATCCTCAAACCAGAAAGTGTGAAATACTGTCTTCACTCTTTCTCACACATGCACAAAATGGTACCTGTTTTTAATTTTATTTTGGGGATTTCCTACAGCAAATTATATAGTTATTTGCTCATTGGATTTGGTTTTCAAGTCCTTCATTTATGTTTAAGCAGTTTCATTTTGATGTCACTGATGACACTGCAGTTGCAGTATGACCAAGGAAGAAAATGGCTTAGCTCTTGGTAGATCAAAATTGGACAGAAGGTAGATCTAAAATATAAGACATAGAAACCAGCGTAGAAAAGGTACTGATCATGTTTGTTGACAGCCTTTGGGGCCAGGCCCACTGCTGATGCAAAGTGACATAGATAAAAAACTTTCTGCAGCAAAGAGCTTACGGACATGCCCCTGTTGAATGGCCATGCCGATAAATGGCATTAGCCTTGATCCAAGCCCGCGTGTGACACCAGCTGCCCATCAGAATCAGACCTGCATCTGCATTGCCCCTTTAAAAGCTCCAGCTGCTGGTCACTCTTTTTAATTCATCATCAACATACCAAAAAAATGAGCCCCCTTTATGATTCAGCAAAGAATAACATTGCTGGTTCGAGATCCTGGAAGTCTGGAGGCCATCAGGTTTTTTAATTTTTACTCTGAAGGAATTTCCTTTTTTAATATTGCTGTGCTCTCTCTTGCCAAAGCCAGGAAGCTGCCTATCTATGGACAACAGTGACCAAAATTTGGTTTTCCTGGAATTTTCTCTTTTCCCTCCGCACACCCACACAATAGGCTTTTTAGGATGCCTGCAGTCTGTAATTTGCCTTTCTAGCCTGATAATGTGGCTTGCAGAGGCATCAGTTTTGCCAAGTCATCATCTGGAAGGAACACTTTCTTATGCAACAGGCTTCATTTTCCCCCTCGGTGTCCTATGGCCCACGGTTGCCACCCAGCCCAGCTCCAGCTGAACGGGCTGTGTCAGAACCACCGTGCAGACACTTGGGAAACAGGAGAAAGACCATGAAGTCTGGGAAAGGGCCTGAAACTTTCAATTTCAAAAGGCACAGCCCAGAAACCAGAAGGACCAAGAACCCAGTGCTGTGGTTTCCCTTTGCCTGACTAAAGAAAATAGCTGCTGTCTATTTTTACTAAAAATGTGGGACATGGGGCCCTTCTCTTCCCCTGCACAAATGGGGGATGCTGCTCACAAAGAAGGAGTGGGGGAGTGGCGGGGGGGGTCATCCCGGATTAAAACCAGCTGACTGGTCCACAGAAATCTCTCCCATAGATTCTTCAAATATTTCTTGCCCACACCACTGGAAAATTTATTTGTAAGGTGAAAGAAAGTTAGTTGAGAAAGGGATTTGGGAATCTCATCTCACCTACAAAAATTCCTCTTTTTCATTTTAAGGCAGGAATGGGATTGATCTAATTCTCTCCCCATTTCTTTTCTCCAGTTCCGCATCACCGTACTGTATGGTGTTCTCAGGGCATTCAGCACAACAAATCAACGCTGATGGCATCATTAAAAATTTGCAATGTATCATATACCTTGCAGAAAATGAAAGCCATCTGTACAAGTGTAGAAATGGGATTCCAGCGCGTGAAATGTGTGTTATGTATGTGACCTTTGTGTTCACTGTCATGAGTAGTATTTTGAACCTCCAAACCTCTGATCAAAAAGATGTTTTTCATTTTCAACACAAAAAAAATCCTGAGCAGGGAGAACAAAGACTTCAGTCTTGTTTTACTTATGCTTATTAACTTCGTATGTTTGTTCTTCATTAAAAGACTCTTTTTATATGACTGAAAATACAAAAAAAGTACTAAATGTGTCAAAATGGCACACATTGAAGTAACTTGTGTGTGGGGAGTAGCTATTGTGGCCAATCACTCCACTGCTAACTCCTTTGGTTCTTTGTTCTTTAGCTGACAAATACATACAAGTGTATATACTGAGGAAAACTCCAGCAGAACTGGTCAGAGGTGTTCCAGCTGAGTCCCCTTCATATGATATCGCATCCCAAAAGTTCTCGATTTCTACAAATTCCATTGCTCCGTTCCCTTCTGAACATGAGCAGCTTGCTCCCCAGGATCGCAGATATGGATTATTGCTGTGAGTTGAATTTGGGCTTGTCTCCGTCCAATTCCCTGTATCATGCTCTCAGCCCAGCAATACTCCACTGTAAAATGGAATATACTGCCCTGTGCAATGAAGTGTTACAGGAGTGCGTACTGCTGAGGTGCTTCATTTCAGAGGGTAGGGCGGTCAGGATTGGCAGGGAATGATGTCTTCTAGCAGAGCAGGAGATGCTGGTGGTCCGGAATGTATTTCCCACCTCTCACATTGGTGATTATCATCATTTGGTTGCAACTGCTGCTGCAAATGCCACATTGCGGCACCATCCTGCTGGCAAAGAGGCTTATAGAGGCAGGTCATCCCATTCGGGCACATTGCCTTCACAACTGGTATTGGGTCCTAAAAAATGGACCTCCTGAGCTAATGCTCTCAAGTCAGTGAGGAACTTTTAATTTGCAAGCTTGAAGGCAATCCATTCCCCCTTCCAATTAGAGAAGCTGTTGTACATTTTATACTGTTTTCTGATCCTTCCCAGTGGCACTAGCAAAGTCAAGACATCTCAGGTTTTGTAGCCAGTAACAAACATCAGAGAGCAACATGGCCAGAATTACAGCCTGTTGTCTTCGACTTCCGATACCAGAAAGCAATTATTGCTGGGTGAACTAGAAGCAGACTGAGGTACCAGTGCTGAGCAAATCCTATGCTGTAGAAGTCACAGTTCAAACTTATTCAAAAGACTTTAAAATTCCTGCAGTAAGTAGCCATTCAGTGTACAATTGGCAAATAATTGTTAATTATTCTGAAACACCAGCCAAACCCTTATCTCGGCAGACACTGAGGTTGCTATCTGCCATGGAGCTGCACCAGTAGTAACGTGAGGGTAACTTTTCGAAGACAGCAGGCTCAGTACGGACCAGCTCCAAGTATGTACGCAGCTGATTATTTTCATAGCCTTGAAGGACTTTGGTCAGAAACAAAAAATACAGGCATAGGACTAAATACTGAAAAAATTACTCTCAGAAATTTGTGAAGATTGGGTTGACAGAAGCCTCCCGGCAACGGGACCGTCTCCCTCGGCAGCCTGGCTGGCCTGCAGAGAGCTCGACACCGCCTGGGCACCGGGGAGCGGCCCCTGGAAGCAAAGGGGGTACCGGGGGAAATGTGCGGTCGCTGGTGCCGGGACGGGAGGGACGGGCCGAGACCCGGGGACGGCCGGTCCCGGTTCCCCCCCTCCCCAACATG
>NW_009220448.1:2750-6115 GCF_000690835.1 Fulmarus glacialis | reverse complement strand
GGGCCTTCTGCCGGTCCTGCTCATCTCACGGGGTATCTGAGGGATTCCTCAAAGCCAACTCTGTTGCTCGGCCCGGTGCTGCGCAGTTGGGACCACACACAAGGAAATCAGAATAATTTCCTCCAGGTTAGGAAATCGAAACCTCCAGCTAATCAGGTTTTATGCAGCGTTACTACTTTTCCTATGCAAAAGCCATTTAAAAATCAATCTTGCTTGAATGGTAACAAAAATACATGGCTGCAGTTGCCATTCTCTCTGACTCTTTTAACATCAATTTGTCACTAATTGCGTTAAAGTGGTGGTGTTGCCCCACTGGCCAGGGACAGGGTGTAGTTGCACAATTGCGTCCATATGTTTCTCATCTCATCAGGGGAAGAAGCCGTGCCAGGGATGGGCCAAAGCCCAGCCATGCTGGCAGAGGGACATGGTGCCTTGGCAGAGCCCTGGCACATCAGAGGTGCCCAGCCTGGGTTGAGGAGAGGAGTGGGGAGGTGCCTCCGCTCACCCACCTTCCCCTGCATTTCGCAGGGTGACTCCTGTGCGCCTGGTGCCTGCGCCCCGTCAGATCTGCTCTCCCCTGTGGCAGCAGATGGCCGGGAAAAAAGTTATCCCTTGTCACTTATTCAATATATCGATCACTTAATATTTAAAAAATAGCTTTCATTCTTCTCTCAAAGATTTCTGAAGGCCTCGGTGACAAAGACTTATTTTGTAATCAATAACTGTTAGCATCATGTTAGGCCCATAATTCATGCTAAAACACTTGGTCCATCAGTCATCAGGTTACGACGTTCATTGCTCAAACTGCTAAAATATTGCCTGCTGCCTCTGCGGCCAGAGCAAGAGAGATGTGCTGGCACCCCCGGCCCGCTGGCAGAAGCTTGGCTCTCACCCTACTGCTGCAACACGCACAGCTGAGGGTGTGAATTCCCAAGGCTGCTGTGAATCCCAGGGCTCACTTATGGTGCCTTTGGCTGCTCTCAGTGCTTATGGGGCACCCACCAACAGGTCCCTGTCCCCTCAGACACCCTCCAACATGTTAGACCCCGACGTGGTGGTGAACACGGTGTGTCTGAGTTCTGGTACACTGTTAATGCAGCAGTTTCTCAGTGCCTGATCAGAAAAGGACGTGGCAGCTCCACCACAAAAAGTTGCCTCCCTATGGCCATGCGTCGGAAAGTTTGGAAATCATGTGGCCTTTGCTACTCTGTTTGGAAACATTTGGCCGAGTTCATGCTTTGCAAAAAGCCAGCACAAAAGACGGGTACAATCATACACAAGCCCAAAGCTCACAAGCTGCTTTCTGCCTCCAAGGAGGATGCGCCATTGCTAGGACCTTTGGGATCTAGGGAAAAACTGCTGGGGAGTCACAGCTTTGCACCATGATGTATTACAGTGTAACTGGAACATTTGCAACATTACAACTGAATGAGTTGAAAAAAATGGGTTTTTTTAAAGGAAAACCTTCCCATGTTACTTAGGATCTGATAGATGCTTTAAAAATGTTTTGTCCAATGGAGCCCTGCAGGACACAACATCTTCCGCAACCTCTGTCCCTCCTGTGGCCTAGGAGAGTGGCTGCTGCTTCTGCAGGCAGGGAGGCTGCCTGGGGTGACAGCAGGCAGCGCTGTTCTCGTTGTTCCGTTTGGACCTGTGCCTGGAAACGTTAGCAGTGGAAGCAAAACTGCAGCACTGAATACGCTGAAAAATAAAATCAGTGGGAGAAGACTGTAACAAGGAGATTTTTGCACCAGAGCCAGGCAGTTTGCTGCTGTGTCCCCATCCCTGAGAAGAGCCGAAGCATTCTGTAGCCACTCAGAGTTCAGCCAAACCATCTGGGCCAGGTTGCCTTCTTGAATGGCTGAGATGAATTTATGGCCCTGTAGCTTTCACACTATATGAAATCCTTTTGCTGACCTCCTCTTCAGTAACTTACTCACAACTATTTACCTCTTCCAGCTGCCCTTAAACCCTTCTTTCGGCTTTACAACCAAACTGCAGTTTGTTCCAGTGTGAACCATGTTCCATGAAACACCATTTCCATGCAATGTTTCGTAGTCACAAAGCCAGACTGGGGCATCAGGCCTACGTTCCTGCCAGCTGGGCTCTTGCTGGGCTCTTCGGGTTGTTGAGAGAGACCTATGGTATTTTTCAGCGCGTCCTACATGAGCCCCTCCATGCTATCCCAGTGGCACATGTAGGACATGCTCCTGGTCAGGGCTCCGGCTGTCAGGACCGTGTCTTGCACAGACAGAAACACAAGCAAGGTTAATACAGCAGTGCGTGTGCTGCATGTTGCTGGTGGGTGTGGGGTGCTCTTGCTCCATGGTGTACTGCCCCAGCCCTTCCCCTCCTCCTGCTTCCGCCGGGTGCCAGGCCACAGTGCCCCGTGCCCTTGGGAATGCCCAGCTCTGAATCTCCCTGCGGTCTCTCATGACTTTCGGTGTAAAGGTCCCGGCGTCGCCCTCTGTGCCAGTACCTAGGAGAGGGAGTTTCACTCTTCCCTTCTTGTCCTTCCTTTCAGCCTCCCTCCTGCCTGCAGCGCCTTCCCAGCCCTATAAATACCTGCCGCTCTGGAGGAGAGCTCTGCCGCCGTGCCTCCCCGGCTGTCCGCCCCGCAGGCTCACACGTCTCGGCACCTTCCTTCTCAGCATAAACCCTTTAAATCACACCTCGTCTAAAAGCGTGAGGGACTAGCAAACAACACAACTTATATTGGTTCCTGGGCCATCTGGGAACCTGATTTAGATGTAACATTTTCTGCAGTCACCTGGAGGAGGCTTTGGACGAAATATTTCAGGGCTATTGATTTCTATATCCATCAGTCAATCCCTTTATTCTTCCTTGTTACTTCCAAAGCCATTGGTGCCTAACAAACCCCCTCGGCTTCCCACTGACTTAACGCCATTCCCTCGAGCGTGCACAGCCAGCCTGCCCCGCTGCCCACGTGAGGTGACAGAGCACGCCTTGTTCACTGATCCCAGAAACAAGCTGTCAAAAACCCCAGCGTGGTCAGTGTGTCCAGCCTGCCAGGGCTACCTCCTGGAAATAACCTCTCTGTCATGGTTTCGGCTGGAGAGCTCCTCGGCGCCTGGTGCTGCTGGCCAAGGGGGCCCCGCCACGATGGGTCACTCGCCGAGTGCAGCAATGACTGTGGCGTGCGGCCGGGGCAGGCGGGTGGTCACCAGCTGCGCCTCTGCCGGGCCGGGGTGTGGGTGCTCACGGACAGGCACCCAGCGCTGCTGCTGCTGGGGACAGAGCGAACTGTAGAGAGCACGGCAGTGCTGGGCCGCAGGGTCCTGCTGTGCAGGCTGGGGAGCACGGTGCAGGAGGGGAAATACCAGCTGGCTGCAGTGTTTTAGACA
>NW_009220448.1:1970-2600 GCF_000690835.1 Fulmarus glacialis | reverse complement strand
TCGCTGATGGGCATGGGAAGCTGCAGTCCTTAATAAACGCTTCAAATTGATCTTTCAGCGGTTGCAGCCCTGGAGCTGGGGTAGGCACAGCCAAGGCCTGCGGGCCATAGTAGCAGAGGGGGGAGTAAATCCCTAGGTTCCTGCAGCAGCACGTGCCGCTGCTCCTAAAACTGGTTATTGCCAGCAAAGTGCTTTGAACACTAGAGAGCAGTGGGCTTTTGCAGGTGCCCTGCCCAGGCTCTGCACTTCTGCATCCTCCTGTCTGGGGGAAACCGGCCTCAAACAGCTTGAGGGGGCTGTGGCTGGGAGCGGGGCTCAGGCCTGCGGGTCCCGCGGGAGATCCTGCCTGCGGCCGCCCTCGCAGGCGCGGTGGCACACAGACCCCTTCTCTGGCAGCAGCTCCCCGCTCCCCCAGCCAGGTTTTGCAGAGACCTCTCCTGAGGTGGGGGGTGGGGGGTCCCCCCTCGCAGCCGCGTGTCCCCAGCTGCCAGCCCTCCCTGCGCACTGCCCTCCAGAATCGCTCCTGCTGCCCCGGCCAGGCCCTGGGGCACCAACAAGCAAAACCAGGGCAAATGTAGCATGGCAAGGCTCAGTTCTCCAAGGCCTCCCTGGCTTTCCTTGACTGACCCT
>NW_009220448.1:666-1950 GCF_000690835.1 Fulmarus glacialis | reverse complement strand
GCACCCAGAGGAGCAGTTTTCTTTAAACAAGGGAGATGCTGTATGCGGCTTCGCACTGAGCTGCTTGTCCAACACCTACCAAAGGCTGTGTGTTTATTTTCCTAGCTAAGTCAATGACGGAAAAATGAGCTTTCTAAGTTCACCTGAGTTACTCCGGATTGATATTTAATGAGAACAGTAACCTCTGACAGCTGGGGCAACACCGTCCTGGCTGTGCATTCAGTAATACAGACACTCGATAATGAGGGCGTAACTGCACAGACGGAGTCTGGCTTAAATCAAAACCTCGCGCCATTTCAGATGTGCAGCCCGGTCCCTTGTCACCTCTGATTTTTCATTAACTTTTTTGCACATCAAATGCTAAAAACCTCGCTCATATCAGTCTCTCCCCTCTCGCCCTGACTGGGGGGCGGTTTAATGAGCCCCCACATATGAAAGGAAGAGGAGAGGGAGGAAATCGTTATTTAGCCCAAATCCAAGGCTGTGACTGGCACTTTCATTAAGGGAAATTGATTAACTGGTGCTGATTGTGCTTGTTGCCCTTCCCGGCTGCTGCCGGGGCTGAGCGCTGCCGAGGCTGTGGTGCACGGAGGTGCTGAGCTGCAAGGCCTGGATAATCGGGTCTTGCTCTCCGGGCTGCTTGGCCGACCCATCCGTGATTCACAGGCATGCGGGGAGAAAACAACGGGTGGCTCCAAACAAACCATGCGCTGCTCCCGAGTGCGAGGGTGGTGCGAGGGGGTACAGAGGCGAGAGCCGTGCCTGGGGAGCGGGCTGGGGGGAAGGACCACTTCTTGGGCACCAAAGCAAGAGGAGTTCTAATTAAGTGAAGTTGGCAGCTTGTTTCAAGTCCAGTAATCTTAATTTCATAGGGTGTGCTGCAAAAGTGTCTGCTCTTAGAAACTTAATGCTGTGTGAAACTCTGGTAACTAAGGAGGAGCAGGGCCAACATGTCCGTCCCTCACAACCTCACAGGGTGCAGACAGAGGAAACCGAGGCCATGATTTCAGTTCAGGTACTTCGTCATGTAGGTGGCCGGAGAGCGGCCTGGGTGAGGGTGGTCCCCAACAGTGATCCTGCCCTGGCAACTCACACGGGCTGTGGAATCGGCTTTGGCACCCGCTGTCCCCGAGCCTCCCTGGGGACCTGGCAGTCCCACAGAGAGGCCCCGTTCCCACCTGGAAGATCCAAGAGGGGGGACATGGCTCAGGTGTCGGCAGTGGCTGCACGCTCCAGCGTGCCGTTGTGCTCGCCCCTCCACGGGGTGCCTGAGACTGTCGACCC
>NW_009220448.1:0-644 GCF_000690835.1 Fulmarus glacialis | reverse complement strand
GCCAGCGTCCCCGCCACGCTTCAGTGATTCATGGGTTTGTCAGTAAGCAGGCAGCATTAGCGGCCAGGAAAAGCAATTTGCGAAGAGAGGGCTCTTGCCTTCGCAGCCACCTCTGCAATTTAGTTGTTCAGTGTCTCCAAAGTTTGGCACCGGCTGAACCCAGAGTGCCAGTTCTGTATGATAAATACAGCATCTGTGCGCCGCTGCTGGGGATAAAAGATTGTTGATGACCTTTCTGAATGAAATCTTGGAGCCCGTGGAATAAATGTAGAAAAGGTCATAAGTGGAAACTTTTATTATATGGTAAAGTCAAATGTCATTCCTAATCAGTTAGTAGACACCTGGGCCTGTGGTGCACGCCTGCCTGCCGCCGTGTCCTCCCCGGGAACAAGGAGAGAGGCTGCCAGGCGCACGCTCTCCTGCCTGCACGAGCCTGCCCGCACAGGCAGGTGTGCTCCTCCAGCCGCCCCGCTGCAAGCAGGGTGCTCCGGGGAGGCACCCCCCCGGGACCGGGCTGCCCCACCCCACCTGCTGCTCATGGCTGCAGGGTGTTCCCCAATGCGGCTGCAGCTGCAGCATGGCTGAGAGGGACAAAACCCAGAGTGGGTAAAATTAGCTGGAAAATAGGGGCCGCTCTGGCAGAT
>NW_009220447.1:348-647 GCF_000690835.1 Fulmarus glacialis | reverse complement strand
TAGTGGCGGTCACTGGTGGTTACTGGTGTGTACTGGAGTTTACTGCTGGCCTCACTGGTGTTCGCTGGTGGTCACTGGTGGTCACTGGTGCGCTCACTGGCGGGTACTGTTGTGTACTGGAGATTACTGGTGGCGAGGGGTGGTGACTAGTGCTTACTGGTGTATACTGGTGGTCAGTGAGGGGCTCCCTGGTGCCCACTGGTGGGTACTGGAGCTTACTGGTGGTCTCACTGGAGACTACTGGTGTCCACTGGTGGTGACTGGTCGTCTCACTGGTGATTTCTGGGGGCCACTGGTGG
>NW_009220447.1:0-225 GCF_000690835.1 Fulmarus glacialis | reverse complement strand
GGTGGGCACTGGTAGTTGTTGGGGGTGACGGGTGGTCTCACTGGAGGTCACTGGTGGGTACCAGTGGGTACCGGTGGGTACTGGTGGTTACTGGTGGTCTCACTGGTGGCTACTGGTGGTGACGGGTGGTCTCACTGGAGCTCACTGGTGGGTACTGGTGGGTAGCGGTGGTTACCGGTGGTTACTGGTGGTCTTACTGGTGGTCTTACTGGTGGGTACTGGTGG
>NW_009220446.1:0-24898 GCF_000690835.1 Fulmarus glacialis | reverse complement strand
AGGCGGCTCCAGCCCCCACCCTGAGCCCGGGAAGGGCGGCTGCTCCGCGGGGCTCAGGCCTAGTGACTAGCAGTGGGTGTTGCTGGGGCTTCACCTGCTCCTCAGACAACCCCTTGAGCCAGACCCCAGGCCTCCCCCCTCCTGAGATCCCCAGGGGTTATGGAGGGCTCCTGTAACAGGAGTTACTGCTGTCTTTAAGGAGGACAGCCCCTTTGTTCCCTGGCTTGTCCTCCCGCCCCAAAATCTTCCTCTTCCCAAGGAGGAACCAACCCACAAGGACATTTGGGGACCTAAATACCATGATTTCGGTGGGATGTTGGTACCTAAACATCTCTGTAGATCTTAATTTCTTTCCATATTCTCCAGCCAAGGTGGAATTTCCCTTTGGGCTGATGGGGAAACTCCTCAACAAAACCCTTACAAACTCTCCCTTATTGACATGAAAATAAAGCAAAGGTAAAACCCCAACCCCTGTAACTGTTGAGCACTTGCATTCTTTAGAGGTGGTGGTTGTATTCCTCAACAAGAAATTATGTCACACCCATGACGCAATGCAGTAAACATGTGAGGGGAAAACCATTCCCACCCAAAGCCTGTACTCTGAGACTAGGTGTTTTGGTTGGCTTAAACAAGATGCAAAGAGTTTGAAAGGTGCTGGTGGGGCTAATAGTGTCTCCCAAGTCTTGGCCAGGTCAAATGCTGAGCAGGGAGACTGCCAAGTCCTCCTAAAACCTCCAGTGTGGACAACACAGTGGAGCACCTGCTGAAATCAAACTGTCCCAAGGCTGGCTCCTCATGAGAGCAGTCATGAGAGCAGTCTCCCTGGATGTGGCCTTGAAGAACACTCCTGAGTGAAAAGCATCCTCCTCCATATTCAAAGGTTCCCAAATATGGCATATTGCCTGCAAAAGAAGCTATTACTGCAGCCTTTACTTGAGCCTGCTTAATTGCACCAGAGGACACATGGACTTTGAAATTTGACATATGTCAGTCCTCTTCCCCATAAAAATTACACACCATCTAGAAATATCCTTTTGCTCTTCCCATTGCTCCATGAGGAGTGGGGTCAGTGCCCTCCACAACTCAGATTCTTGCCCCTTGCAGCTGGACCTCACACATGTGAGCCATGTATTACTAACAGGGGCTTACAAATTTGCAGTCTGTTCTTGGTTCTCATATCTTTGTTCCTCTGAGCTAACTGCTCTTTCCTTGCCTGCATTCCCCTACCTAGACCCTGCTGTCCTTCAGAAAACTGTTTCAGTTTTCTGGAAAAGTAGATCCTTCCAGGTCCACCATCTGGCCTAGCTCTCGCAAAAGACTTACACCACCTCCCCTACCCTAAAAGATGTCATATTATCTCCTCTGATACCTCCAGCAAACCTTCTACCTTGGGATCTCAAATCTCATTGCTTTATTTCTTGCTTCATCCTTCCTTCTAGCATCACCTTTAGCACACCAAGGCATTCCCACAATTAAAATCCCTCCCTCAAAGAGCCTAATGTGGCCAGTACCTTTCCTGGTGTCTACAAATCTGCCATGCCTTGAACCAGGCACGTTCTGTTCTGGACAACCTTCAGCAGCCTGGACCTTGCCAGTCTTCCTGGTCATCTTAGTCCGTATCTGGACAAAGCCACCTTGTATATGTTATTGCAGTCCCCATCATTGAAGGAGCATCACCCTTCCTTTTCAGTGTCTCTGGTGGTCTGTTCTCCCAGACACTTTACATCCCTTTCTATTTCCGCAGCTACTCCATAGACTGGGTGCTAGGAGTCCCTCAGTTTTGGTTGACTGTCCACACCTCTTCCAGGGGTCAAAAAGCAGGTGTCTGTCTTTGCTGCTTGTTTCTGCACAAGGTCGTACATTTTCCTGGGTACAGCTACCAGCAGTGAATAGGGGCCTCCAGCATTGCTGGAGGTGGCCCTGGAAGGACCCTGCTCTTGTTCCTTCTTGAGTCTTCAAAGGCAAGCTCAAAAGTTTCAGAGCAGATCCTCTCCTTCCGGTGGTTTGTCTAATCTTTTCCATCCCTTCAGACCTTATCTTTCTTCTTCTGTATTCAATGACCCTGCCATGGTAAGACAGTTCAGGCCTGTATCTTCTCCTCTGCTTTAGAGTCTCACAGCCCTTCTGGTGCAGGGTAAACTGGCCTAGATCAGCTGCAGCTTGAAACTAATCTCTCCCAAGCTAGCATCTTTGAGATTGCTTCCTTCTGTTCCCCTCATCTCCCAGGCTGCACCATACTAAAGCAGTGAAAAGCAGATATGGACATCTTTCCCAGACAGGAACATGTTTTCAGTATCTCTGCTCACCGCCCTTCCTGCGAAATTTGTGCCTTCTACTTGGTTATGGGTTTCCCCCACCCCCTCCCCTCTGTCTCCCTCTCCCACTCTGATGGTTACCTCCAACTAGGAAATCGAGAAGGAACGTTTCATGCAGTCTTCAGAGAGAAAGTGCTACCCTTGCAGAAAACTTGAGGATTACAATAAAAATGCAGCATAGAATTATGTGCACATGATGATTTCTCTTTATGCTTTCCTAATGTGACCCATTCCTCTGCAGCATTGGGAGACTTTGGGCATTGAGACTTCTTAGCCATTTACTTCCCACTTCTAGGTTTGTAATATGGCTTTATTTTAATGCACAGATCTTGGATGCAGTCCCCTGAGACGTCATGGTGGTTGGCCGTTGTTTCTGGTTTTTCCCAGAGGAGTTACTATGTTCCACCCCAGTTGTGGTGCCATCTAGAAAACCCCCAGCCTTCCCCTCCCATTGATAGTGTTTAATACTTTTCTCCAGAGCACAATATCGTCTGCCATTCTCTCAAGAAACAACATTTGTCTTTCTGACAGCAGAGGCTGCTCTGATCTTTGCCCTGTCCTCTTGGACCCTCTCCGTCTCTGAAATGTAGCAGCTTGGTGTTCACGGTCTCTAACTTCCCCCATTACATATCCTTTCTCAGGTTCTGGCAAAGTGAGATTCAGTCAGAAAATACCTAATCACCTTATGCAATGTTTTCACCCAAAACAAGTCTGGTTCTCCCGGTCTTTGGAAGCCAAAGAAGTGTTATGTGAAAACATGTCTCCATCACCGGGAAAGCCCATGCTCCTGGAGGCCCACCACCTGGCCCACGGCCTTGACCTTGAGCAGGGTTCACTGAGCCTGACGAAGACCATCACTGTCCCTCAGCAAGTGCTGTCCCTGTGGCACTCACCGTGGAGCCACCACATTCCTGCACAGTGCCACGGTGATTGCGGATGTCCTGGGACAGCAGGGAGGCATGGCACAGTCGGAGCTGTTCATGTTGGTGACCATGCATTGCAAGGACAGGAGGAGCAGCAGGCTCCAATCCTTTCCCGGAGTCACTCAGTGGTGGGCAGAGAATTGGTCGTAGAAGTCAAGAGTGGGTCCCGCTGCCTGGAGTGGAGATGGGTGTCCACTGGGAAACCCTTTTCTCAGAGGCAATGAATCAATTCGTAGTAACTTCCGTTCTATCAGAAATGGTAGCAATTTTCCTCTAAAACAAAGAGAAGAGTTCGGCCCTTCATCTGTCCCTGAGGAAGGGGATGTACGACGTGCTGCCCTGGCAGAGGGACTACGGTGGGTAGGCAGGTCCAGGAGAGCCAGCTGGGATGCCAGCATCAGCTTGGCACTGTGGGTCTGGAGTGCCACATCACGAAAATCAGAACAAGTCTGCAGCGTTATAGGAGCATTAATAATCACAGAGAGCTGCCTTTTGCCCTTCAAGGGAGAGAGGCTGGCCAGGAGCACTGAAGCTATTAACTGAGTCACAGGGCAGTCATTTGTACATTTAAATGGTAGAAAGCTAAATATGTTCTGCAATCAGTCTTAGCAAAGGACACTGACGGGGACACGCTCCTTTCGAAGCCTGACATCCAGCTGCTCTGGGCTGCGTGACACATCTCTGCAAGCACAGCTCTTTCTGCCCGGCTCTTGCCAGGCTCCCTTAAAGAGGCAGCTCTCCATGCCTGTTTTTCCTAAGCCAAATGTAATAGCAAGTAACAATTGAGATGATCATAATGCATAGCTTCCAGCATAAATAAACAACCTCACTGATTTAAAATGTCGTATTCATTTCTGAGGTGCATGTGTTGGCACTTGTGCGGAAATATCTGCACCCTGGACAAACCCATCCCCTGTCTCTGCCCACAGCTATCTCAGCCAACCTGCTGTTGCCCTTACAGCAGGACTTCAAGTGATTCCTTCAGTTTCTCCACCAGAATAAGATTGCATCCCATTTTTTCAGACATCTCTGCATTGTGCAGCTTCCAGGTGCTGCTTGAGGAAGATGTGGCACACGTTTTTCCATAAATCTTTCTATCCAGTAGGACAAGCATATTGCAGCTGTCTTCCATTATCATCACTTTGCTTTAGCCTAAGTGCTCCAGCTGGTATCAGAGCGGCTTGGTGTGTTGGCACGATCTCTTCTACTGTGTTTTCCCAGGTCTTAGGAAAAAATGCAGAATGAAGGGGCCTTGTGTCAAGTTCTTACTCCAAATGCAGCATCACCTTTACCAGTACTACGCCAGATAGCTATTTGCTTGATGTGGTCTTTAAAAGACCTGTGAGGGCAGTCTCCATCCCTCCCCGCAGTAAGAGAAACAAAAGATTGTTGGTTGACCTGATGAAACATCTGGACTGCTGAATGCAAATTCAGTGGTAGTTGGTGAAAAGAATATCTCCCAAACAGAGTGCTGAATGTGAACAAATATGTGCTGGTTTTTTACAGCCTTGCCAGAGACCTGCTGATGCTGGAGTGTCAAGTGTAGAAAAATATCTGGCATTAAGTATACCCTTAAGAAAACATTCCCTTTGCATGCAGTGAAAACACTCCCTTCCAAGATGTTTGCAGGAATCGTTTGAAATCTCTCCATCAGCAGAGGTTTTTGTATGTTCCCCAGTTCTGATCTCTCACTTCTTTCAGTCTTCTCTCTCTTCGGTGCCCCTCCTTTCTGTTGAAATCCAGCGTGTAAGATTTCCCAAATAATAAAGAGATTCCATTTCCTGCACATACACATTCCTGAATGTAACAAATTTACATTCGCTTTGGTACTTATCTGAGCTTGCATTTCACACCCTTCCTTGGTAAAGATTAGTTCATGAAGTTTCTAGGGTTTACTGCATGTCTTGTGTTATCTATGGTGTCTCTTCCAGTGTTAATAAAACTGTTTCTGCCACCATGCTGATTCAGGCATCTGTATCCAATTTAAAACAAACAAATAACCAGTTTGGTTTGGGGCTGATCACCCATGTGTGCTCTGGAGCTGTTGGCAACCTCTGTCAATGCTGCAAAGTGATGGAGCTGCTGCAGGTTTTGCATCTTCTTCAAATGACAAGCGTCGTCTCTGTTTGTGGTGTCTGCCACAGAGCCTGCAGCTCCTTGTGCTGTGTCTTTTCCTTGAATGGCTTCCCTCTTTCACTGGGGGTATTTTCCATTTTATTTCACATGTGGTACCACATGGTGTTCAGTAACCACGCAGAGCTAAGACAGCTGACAGGGGCTGCTCCCTTCAGCATTAGATGATCATTAGCTTTTTAGCACTGTGTAGCAGGAGCCTCTGCACAGCACCGCAGCATGCCCTAAGTAGCTCTGGCAAGAGCCTCTAAAATACTGTTATTGCTGAGGAATGCCTAATCACGAGTCTCCTCTTATTGTTATTCTATGTGTGTTCCTGGGATTCCTTCCCCCTTTGCAGTAATACCATTTTTGCACCCTCCTGTCAAAGGGTGCTGGAGTGCGAGCTTTGATTTATTGGCTAGTGAAGAGGGGGTTTACTGGGATTTTTCCCAGAAAGTGCAGCTCTTCCTCAGGCTGGTTTGCTAAAAGCTGACTAGAAGCACACTGCGGAGACCAGACCAGATGGGCATTTTTTATTTAAATGAGAAAATGCTATACGGTGGCAGTGGGGAAACAAACTTGGGAAGAGAATGAGAGAGTTCTCTGAACGGCCTCTGCAGGAACCCAGCTCTAACAATGCCTGCAAGGTCTGGGTGCTCCCACTGCCAGATACTGGCTCCAGAACAATTCATTTCAAGGCTGGGGATGATTAAACCAAATGGAAAATAAGATTCAAGCAGTTTAGGCAAGGATCAGGCAGACAAACGACTCTCAGAACAACTCTGTTCTGTATTTGGTGGGCCAAGGGCTGAAAATATGTTTTCCTTCAACCTGATGACTTTGAAAAAACAAAATCCTAGAATGCTGATGCTGGCAACTTGAATTAATATTTCATGAGAGATGGGCTTTTTTTTTCTCGGTGCAAGGCTGATTCTATTGAAGAAGCTTTCACAGCCGTGCGCACCCCAGCACAGTGGGGAGAATTCACCAGCAGGTTTTATGATTAAATGTTACAGGAATTATTTTTATTTTTTGCTGTGAGAGAGATCACTGGGTGTCAGAGAGGCTGTAGCTTGACACTGATTTGATGCCAGGGAAAGCAATTACAGCAGATACACAAGCCAAGAGCACCAAGAAGCAGCAGGAGACATTGCAGGGTCCAGCTAATCCCCTAGGCAACATCAACCATGTTATTACTTGATGCCAACAGTTAAAGAAATGTCAGCATTAACCTGCACCTGCAGCAGCTTTTCCAAACAAGCTAAAAGCAGTCTGCGCTGACGGTAAGGCAAAACCAAACAACCTTTGTATGCATCTGGTGCAGCGGTAGCTGCCTTTTTCCAATGGCTCAGGTGATAAAGGACACAAGGGCCATTAGACACACATCTGCCTGTTGGGAGAAGAGGGCATAAATCACTGGAATAGAGAGATTTCATACTGAGACAGGACAGTCTGTTCCAAGACTGCAATAGGAACAGATATACTCCTGAGAAGATGTACCAATCTCTTCTGGCTCAGTACAAACCCTGCCCTGTTGGCAGGCAATTATATGTACCAAAGAGGTCCCTGCAGCCAGGATCAGTATCCAGGGCACCAGCATGGTTTGAGGTGGTGTCCACACAGAAAGACATCTGTTGAGTTAAAGCCTTTTAAATACTGCTGCTGAGCTGTAATTTAAGTGAAGAACTAGGCATGACAGAGGCTTAATGAGAATCCCAGCTCAAGCTGAGAAGCTAAAGGCAAGCCATGGCTGGCCACAGACCCCGCATAGCTTCAGTTCCTGCAGAAGAGCTGCCTTACAGCCCTATTCAGAGCTGTAATGTGACGTTTTGTTGTCACAAGACTTAGAACAGTGATACCAACGCAAACAGCCATGCCTGGCAGGCTCAGTGACACCCAGATTCTCTTCTCTGCTCCTTCCCCCACTTCCCACCCAGGAGATTTGGTAACAATTAGAAAAATTTTGCTCTTTCTTTGTAGGCTGTTTACTACCGAAGCCTATCTGATATTCCTCAAAATGAACTCTGCGTGATAAAGCTCAGAAAAGGAGACGGGTCCACAGCATGGTCCCAGATGGTGAATTGGTTGTGTGCCTCCGGGCTGGTGGGTGCTCTCATCCCGGTGGCAGAGCCCTCTGGGTATGTCTGACAACTGAGAGATCAGGAAAAGCTGGAACACAACCTCTAGCCCAGGCTAGCAGCCGAGCATGCACTTGGCCTGGTAAACTGGGTGCCAACAAGATGCTAAACTCAATGGCATTTTGTGGGTGTCACTCTCTCATGTCTGAGCTGTTCTCTAAACACTTACTGGCTGCCTTCAAAGGTGCAGACGCAGATATTCATTCTTTGAAATTTCTTTTGCATCCAAGGCCTTTGGAAAGACAATTAGCCACCCACTGTAATCTTCATCAAGTGTGGCTTTCACCGCATCCTAGTCCATGGATTTATTGTCTAGATGCTTTGTGATCGTTTGAGCAAAATACCATGACTGTTTCAAGAAGCTGGACTCACCCAAACATGAGCAGATGTGGATTCACAAGAGAAAGCTCTCACTTCCATGTCCAGTACTCCCCTGGCAAGAGCCGACTGAGGCCATCTGCAGAGCAGGTGGATCTGTCAGCACCATGGAGCTGAACTCTTATCTGGTGTGACCAACTTACTGGAAAAAAAAGTATCCCAAAATGGTTGGCACCTTGCAATCTTTGAATTTCTGTGCTTTGACTGAAGTGCAGAAATGGAAGTGAGGGTGGGCATAGGAGGAATTATGTTACAAGACGATCATTAGCTCTACTTAGATCTCACCTGTTTTCTGCCAGCACAAATGTGCTGTTGTCATGACATGGAAGAGGAGATATTTACTGAGAAAGAAGGATATGGTGAGACTGGGCTGATGGCACATGCCTCAGGAATGCTATCCCACAGAGGGAAAATACATCTGCTGATAAGAAAAGCAATTCTGGCATTTGTCTGGGTGTTTTAACTACTTTTGGGATTTCACCATAGGCTTCTGTGTAGCTCTCACAGCTGACCACACCTGACCACCTTCTTGTCAGGATGTCCCAACTTGCTCGCACTGGGAGTGCAGTGAATCCAGATGTGTATGATGAGGCAGTAGCTTGTGGTCCTGGCAGCCCAGCGTAAGACTCTTGCCACAGCAGGTGCCCTCTCAAGAAGCCCATTGCCTGAAGCCAGAGGCTGACATCTGATTGCAGAATTGGCTGCTGGCTAATTAGGACTGCATTACCAGCCACAGACCAAAAGCTGGCTGAACTGCTTGGCAAAGCAAGCTGATGAAACATGAAGAGCTCTGCCCTTCAGGACACTGAAGGAGTCTCAGCAAGGAATGCAGACAAAAGATCACCCATCTTCCTGGACAGCTGACAAAGATGTACTTTTTGCTCATCCAAGAACCGTGAAGGCTGAAACATTCCCACGGCTGCACAGGGGACGTTGAGGCACTGCAGAGTGCTTGGTCTGTAACCATGCACTGTGTTAGGGCCAGACCTCTTCTCTGAGCTGTATCCAGGTTTGCGTGTCAGGTGTCTGGGAACAACAGAGGAGCCCAAACCATTCAGGCAGTCAGCCCTCTCCACACGTCCTGTCAATGAACAGGAGCTGAGCTGCTTCACCTGACCAGTCAGTGAAGTCTTTTCATGTCTGACTGGTATCACACTGTTCTGAGCCAGCCACACTTGGTGGGTTTTTTCCTAATATTTGTTTCAATCGCATAAAGTCCATCTTTGCAAGACACAGCATGCCAGAGGAGAGCTGACTTTTCACAAAGGCTGCTTTAGCTACATCGCTAGGAGACCTACCTGTTCACAGAGCACACTGAGACAGTAACGAAGACTATGAGGGTCTGTCTAGCGGGAGCTGATAACACATACAAGGTATTATTGACTTATCGTGTCCTACTGTGACAGGGAAGGCTGTCCTCTCTTACCAATACATTTATTCCAGTTTATCACAAATTTGTGATATACATATATTCACCAGGAATAAGAAAGTAACCAGAATAGGAAAAAAAACGATGGATATATTGGACACTGCAGGCCTCCTGAATACCAAACGGGCCAATTTAGTCTTTAGTGCTGATACGTACATTCAGGGACAAGTCAAAGAAAATGTCAAGATCCCACATCTTATTTTCTACCTGAAAACCATATACTCCTCTCCTCTCCTTGCCACACCTTGCCTTGCCTTGCCTCTCCCGGCCACCCTCTCTGGGTCATAAGAAACAGGACAAGACCAGATCCTGACCCATCTGCCCTCCTCCGCCATGACCATAAGGAGGGAACACAGTGGTTTGCAGCAGCTCCCCTTTCCCCGTGTGTTCATCACAGACTCACACATCTGCCTTCTTGACCATTCAGAATAGGGAAAATCCTTGGGTAATCCCCCACCTCGTAATGGTAGTAAGTGGGAAAATACCCAACACAGCTATATCCGCCGCAGTCTTCACCATGAGAAGCAGTGGCACTAGTACCCCCGAGCTTTCCCATGCAATGGTGGTTCTTGCAAAGCAGGTGTTCTCCTTCCTTGGGTATCCACTTGCTGCAGCTTGCTTGGCAGGGACATTTCCCCTTATGGGAATCTCTCTCCTGACAGACATGGTGTGAACAGCTTTCATGGTTATGCCTTTCTTTCTCATCCAATGACCACCAAAATACGGGCTCCTGTGCCCAGGCAGTTGCTTTCTGTGGTTCCCTGCAGAACAGAGGAGGTTTATACAAGCATCTGTCTGTCCCATGTCCAAAACAGGGCCAGGGCAAGACTGGCAAACAGAAAACAAGACTGGAATCTGCTGTATTTCTTCTTCATCTGCCCAGTGACTCATTTGTCACTGGTGTCTTAGAGCTCAAAATTAAAACTCAGATATGAACCAATTTGCAACCCATGGAAGGAGACATTTTCCTCTCTCTGTTCCAGGACTCTCCCCGTAGACCACAAAGGGTTCAGCAAATAGAATAATATGTTTTCTGTGCTATGTATAATGAAATTATATTCACCACAGTTCCTACTGGGAGTTTTTGAACTCCAGGTTTATTTCTTAAACAGCCACCAAAGGTTTTATTGCCAGAACAAATAATTAAAGAGAGAATGGAGAACCTTGTCTAATGGATCTAAGTATCTCAAAGGAGACAAAATAATAGGTTTTACTCAGATCATTTTCTAGGGATTGTATCACAGAGACTTATATGATCAATTATAGTGCAAATTTATATGAAGCAAACGTTTTTAAAAGTTACACCTGCTTACCCATATCAGAAATTCCTTGAACTGCTTAAAACTAGAATAATCACCCATTAAAATAATTATCACTTAGAAATGCAGCATTAAAGAAAGGTAATAGAATGTGAGCTGTCAGCCTGTGTGATATATGTCTGATTGAGCTCCGAGGATGGATCCATTTTCCAGTTACAATGAAGCCTGTGCTAGAAGCTACCGTTCTCAGACAGCCACTGATTTTAAAAGAACATCCAAAAATAGCTCTATTATTTGTTATCTTTTTCTAAAAAATTCTCTCCAGTAATTCACTAGTCTCTAGGGTGGTGATTCTACACAGACTTCAGACTACTTGTACTTTGGAGAGTCCTGCTTGATATTTTTGGTATATCAAAACTTGGATTCTAATTTTGAGAGCAACTTGACAATATTAGGCAAGTAAATTAAGCACAAACAAGATGGGGAATGGCTCTGTAATAAGAACAAATATAACTGCAGTCAGGAAGTCTTTCCCATTAAGGAATTACATTCATAACAAGAACGCAAAATAAATCAGCTCATGCAAAAGTAGAGCCATCAGCTCATTCCCCAGCATACGGATAAATCCAGTCCCATGAACTATAGCTATGTCACGCAGCTACATTCGCCCTACTTTAAGTACCTCTGCACGAGGAAGGACAAGCGCTCACAAGAGCAAAGTACTGTCCTGGACCTCTCACGAGGGACCATTGATTTCAGCAGGGAGTTAACTCCGGATGGTGCTAATCCCACTGATAAAGCAGTTACTTTCAGGGAACATTTTTCCATAGTAAAAAGCCCAAAGTTCCGTTCCAGGAACTGATACATTAAATAAGGTTCATGTCTTCACTTCGTCAATGATTCATGTAAGCAGGCTTTTCAGAGCTCAGAACTGATCATTTAGCCTCTGTTTAATATTTTAAACCCAGAGAAGAACTCATTTTTCTTTTCTAATTTTTTTTCTCCTTAACGCTTAGGTAAACATAATACTTAGCAATATTCACATACCAAATACAGCTTGGCCTATCTGCTCTCCAGCATGTGTCTGTTAGTGACTTCAGCATGGGACCCCATGTTCAATTACCACTTCTGCCTTTCAGTTGTATTAATCAAGACATGACAGAGAGAAACGGCTCAATGCATCTCCCCATCATTCACTTCCTTTCTCATCAGCCACTGTCACCACAGAAATAGCTGCAAAATTGGTTGGAGTTGTCCAGGGAACTTGGATACTCTCCTCCCTTTAAGTTTGCTGGAAAATACTTGTCTAATCAGTCAGTTTCATGCAGATCATTTCATGCATTTCATCCGCAGCAGTGCCAAGGGTCTGTTCAGACAAAGCCTTTTGTGTGCAAAGCTGCCATTGAAACTAGTCAGCTGCAGAAGATTTTAAGACTAGGAACTTCATGAACTCCATACAGAAATAGAAGGGAATCTCCAAGAAAAGAAGAAAAAGCTCATTTTGGACAATTCCAAAAGAAACATTCCAGTATCTTGACTCAGTTGGAAAGTAATTAAGATAATCTGGAAATCAGATTCAAAGTCTAGCAGGAAAGAGAAGCTCCCACTGCTAAGAGAAACAGCCTTGTAGGAGTCACTGATGTATAACACATATTCTGGTGTAACAGTGAACAACTGGATTGTTACTGGGATGTTAAGTTCTGTGTTAATAAATAAACCCTGTATTTTCACTCAGTTACAGCTCTGCTTGCTTTCTTTGCTTCTTTCCTTGCTTGTCATTGTCCCCTCATACACATTCCAGGCAGCTCTGCTGTAAATCCTTTTCATCACACTGTCACACTTACCGACATTTCAAGGACGTTTCATTTGAAATGTTAAGAAAAACAGCTCTCCACAGCCATCCAGGAAGAAGCATCAATGACAGGCAGCGTTTGAACTCATGTTGTACCTGAACCCTGAGAAGCAACATTTGGAAAGAGGATCCCAGGAAAACTTCTAAAGGCTCCTGCACATTTTGGGTTCACCTGTGATACCACCTCATAGCAACAATTCACCCACAGCTGGGTGCTATAATTTAGCACAACCTACCTCTTTGTTTATTGCCTGGCTCCTCCCCAGTTTTACCCTTCCACATGCAATTTCGTTCATCCTTGGAGTCCCTTGTTGCCTCCTCGGCATGCAGCTCTCCCCAGTTCCTCCTCTTCCGTTGTTGCTCACATCACAAACTCACTTAGGAGATTGCATTTAAAAATTATTGCTTCTGCAAATTACCAGTGTCAGATCCTCACCTGGTGTCATTCATAGCAGTCCTTGAAAATTAACAGCTCAAGGCCATTTAAGGCACTGGAGGATATGGATCTCTGTTCTCAAGCTCATAGCGTAAGTTCTTTGAGATAGGGACTACACTGGCAATAGGTAAAACAGATATAAATAGATAAAAACATGTTGATAGAGTCTATATGGAGTCTAAACAGCTAAGAGGAAAAAGAAAACTTCTGGCCCTTGAAGCACGAGACGTATGGCTAAGAGGATAATCAAAGGTGGCCCCTGGTAACGGAGTGTGTGATTTGGGACTTTAACAGGTTTGGAGAGGATGGTAGAAACAAGATGGTAGAGCAGACCCTAAATCTTCCTGGTCAGATAGACAGAGAAAGCTGGTGCAACTGTACGTGAGTGGAGGCCCATGAAGGACAGCTGTGCTCCTCTGCACTGACTCATCGCTGGGGGTTTTACTGCTGAACTTCAGCTGCGACAGTGGGTGGTCCTCCGTGAATTAATAGGTTTATCATATGCTGTTTTTTCTATTCAAGATATACCACTTGCAAAACAGAAACATGATATGGCACAGAGTAAAAGCCCTTATTCAGTTTTGATCTGCTGGAACAGCAGTATTTGGCAACTGCAAAGGAGAAAAGATCAAGAAAAATATACTGTAGACTAAATAGATACCTGTGTTGCTACTCATTATTTCTCTGCTTAAAAAAACGAAAACAACCCAAGTATGGGATCCAGATTTGCTTGATCTGCTCAGAAGTCATTTCCCTGATGATGAATTTTGCTTTCCCATCTTATTCCTCTCTGTGTGAATCTCGTCCTTGTGATAGACCAGCACCAGCTGTCATTGATATCAGAAGGGACTGAATCAAGGACTCTCATTGTTTCCTTGCTCTCCATCACTGTTCTCTCTCTTGCTTTGTTTCTTTTTTGGTTTGAAACAGAAAAATCACACAATCAATGATAGGCTAACATGAGATTCACTTTACTACCCACCCTCTGGAATCGCAATGAAATTGTGAAATCGGAGTCTTCAACAATATTTGATTGATGGCCTTTGAAGGTGGGACAAAAAAGTCAATAAAGTCTCATTTCTTCAGAATATCTTCTCTGCTGCTTTTTCATATTTGCCCTGTGGGATATTTGGCAATTTTTCACGCAGAGCACATAACCAAGTTGACTTATCACATGCAGTTCTTTAAAATAACACTGGAGGAATTCAAGGATTTTACTTAACACAATATTGTGAAGAAATACATCAGAGTTCTGTTTGCATTAGTTATAATTCTCTAACATCCCAATGGGTCTGTTCAGCCAGAGCTGGCAATTAAGCTAAAGTTGTTTAGGCAATAATTAAGGTTTTAATAATGGAATTTTATTTGGAGTTCTATTTGGGGAAAATCATTATTTAGGAACCTCTGTCCAGATCAATGGTGTCTTGGGTTAGACAACTGTCGCAAAAAGAGACTAAGGTGATATGCAGGGCATTTTCTATGACACTGATAATTGGCACTGGTGCCTCCTGTGGAGTCTGTGTTTGAGAGAGTAGTGAGCAATTCAAACCGCAATTATCCAGCATTCCCAGACCCTGCCTGCTTACGTGGTCAATAAAGAGAAGCCATCAAAACACCCTAGGGAGGTACCTATAGATTACGGTTTAAATATAGGCCCTGATCCTCAGCCAGGCTATATGGAGCTAACACTGGGAAGTCAGAGGTCTAAACCACTGTCTTGGATATCAATGTCGTAGGAGGCATTTGAGCAGGACATTTAAGAGCTCAACTGTCCGTTATGTTAAGGCTTAGCCCTTAATACCACTTTTCGTGGGGCAAGTTTTTTCATAAATAACAAGCCAGGTTGCTTTTGTTGCAGGTTGTTTCATTTCTACTGCCTATATAGAGCAAGAGTCCAGTGCCACAACCCTCTCCGCAGAGGAAAGCCCACTCTGTTGGCCTCCAAAGCAGCTCTGCAAAGGCATGAGGTTGCGAGCCTTCAGCATCCTACTTCTGGCGCAGCTCAGTCCACATGAATCGCGCTTCCCACTACGGTGCTGCCGGACGCAATGTTCCCACAGCAAGCAAAGCAGCGATTCATGCGCCCCAGCAATCTCTGAGGGACATCAGCTCTCCCCAGGCTTTTCATTTGGAAGGAAGCTGCGTTCTCGGGGACAACTCTCCATGGCGTTGGCTCTGACTGTGCGGCAACATCAGTCGGACAAATCCTCAACTCTTGCTCAGTCTCTGTTCTGGGCTTATTTAGGAGATTGTCTGCTGTTTACCTTAACAAATAACAAGCAAGAGACAGACTACAAAGTAGAGCAGAAACAGCCTCTGCCCTGTCTTTGAATAACACATGAAATCATACCGTACTCACCCTCACTGAGGGCTTTCCGGTGTTATCTTAATAAAAATAATTATCCTAATTGCTCACTTCAAGTATTCCAGGTGCTGACAATAGTTGTGCCTTATAAATGGAAACATGACATGAAAAAATAGATGAAGCAACTACTCTTATAAAGAAAAACTTAATCTAAACATTAAACCCCCAGCACAGCAGCAAGCCACATGAGGAATGTGGCTGTAGCATCAGCATCAGACACTACGAGTTAGATGTATTTATCTAGCACCAAAAGCTTCATCAGTCCTCAAGCCTTTTGGTCCTGCTTGTGCCCTGATCCCCCCTGAGAAAGCCCATGTCTCAAGATGAGAGCTTTCAGGGTCCACGTGCCTCCAAGCTTAATACCACCTGGAGCTGGATATAATGCGAGGGGCTATCCACATCCAGTGGAGAATATCCGTTCCTGTAGGTGAGACACTAACAACTTGCAAAGTTTGGTGATGTAGCTCTTTCAAATGGTTATCTTCTGCCAAAACCCTGAACATTTCGCCCTGAGGACCACAGCAGAAGAAACAGAATGTACTGCAACAGCACAGCGTGCAAGGGGTGCCCTGGCAGGGTAATTGCCATGTCCGCAGTAACCTGTGGTGATTGATAGGTGGGAAAGCTGGCAGAGCAAAAAACTCTGTGTGTCTCTGCTGGGGTGCTAGTGTGGGGCAGGTCTGCAAGCCCCACGTTTGACACGGGGGGAGGAAAGCCTCACTTGAAGCCCTGGTGAACCCTTGCCTGCTCTGCTCAGCATGCCCAAGGCAAACAAAACCACTTGGAGTCAGCAGAGGTGGCTGCCGGGTGGCTGGGGGAGCGACTCTTCCCCGTCTGGAGAGGACACTGATGGAGTGGGCATTTCAAGCCTGATGAGAAGGGCTGTGAGTGCTCTCCTTATATGTCAAGGGTCAGGAAGGCTGAAGAAGCTTTCTGAACTGCAAACCAGCGCTGTCACAAGGGCAAACTGATAGCAGCTTGCCATGCATGCACTTCAGCTGGGCATTCACCAAGGGTCCCAGTGGGCTCAGAGCAGCCTCTGACCCAGAGTACGGGGCCCCACATCCACCTGGGTCTAAAGCACAGTAACTTTATAAGCAGTGGTGGTGAGGCGCTGAGGGCAAAAGGAGGTTCGATTTGATGAGCAAGAAGAGTCCTATCAGTCCTACAGCCCTCAATCTCCCTGGGCATTTCCATTAGGAAGCAGAAATAGGGCTCATTAGCCCCAGTCTTATTTATACCCATCTGAATCCTGACTAGTTGCTTTGCTGCGGGTGATCGAGTACTTTGAGTGTATCTTGCAGGGGAGCCCCTATCTGGGACAAACTTTGTAAGTTCCTAATTTTAAAGTACAGGTTTGTGTGACTTCAGCCTGTTCTTGCTTCTTTCCATAGTATGTCACTGCCAGGATGATCCAGCAGTGTAACAATAGAGGCCCCAATCTGAATTTTATTCATTATGAAAATTTCAGGCCACCACATATCTTCAAGAGGTATCACATATCCCTTTATATAACTGGCAATGCTCTATGAGTCAGTCTGTGAATCACAGGAGGTACAACTAGAAACCAAACTAGACCATGCTCTGTTCCTTAACGATAAAGAACTATTTTTCTGTGGTATCAAATGAATTTATTCTTTCAGTTCATTACTTTTTCCCTTCCCTCTCCCAATTCTTTTTTTCTTTGTAACAGTTGCTTATTTGTCTCTGACTGGAGGCACGTCCTGCCCCAGGTCTGCATGCTGGTGCGTTCCCCTCGTCACTGGGTGGTGGGACTCAGTGGTGCAACCTGCATGTGGGACCAGCGGGGATGCTCCCAAAGGTCATGATAATTTT
This sequence comes from Fulmarus glacialis, assembly GCF_000690835.1. Classification (NCBI taxonomy): domain Eukaryota; kingdom Metazoa; phylum Chordata; class Aves; order Procellariiformes; family Procellariidae; genus Fulmarus; species Fulmarus glacialis. The sequence goes on along the minus strand of NW_009220446.1, from coordinate 7,852 downwards.
TGCTCTTCTGCAGCAGTGCCCGGAAGTGTTTCCCAGGGCTGTGTAAAAATTACATACATGATGCAAGCATATTTTGAAGAACTGCAATGTGGAGCCCCAGCTGGGGCTCTTGTGCAATCTCTTTCTCATACTAAAGGGAAGCTTCGTGCTGGAATATTTTGCTGCAAAGGGCCCAAAACATGCCAAGGAATAAAGTATGAATGCACGGGCACACTGATTTGCATACAGGACCTGCATGTACTGGGGACCTGTGGGCCATGAAGGACAAGTCTCCCCGTGGCTGCGTGCTCGGGTGCAGCCAGGGTGAGCCCACACAAATGCATGTCTGGGACGGCAACCTCCTGGCCTGGGCAAGCAGCTCTGTTGCTTGTAAGAGCAGAAAGCTGATTTTCCTGGTGGTGAGTATGGTTTCTCCATGAAAAGCAATTCTCTGTGTGATGCTGAAGTGTGGAAACCAGATAGAGAAAAAAACCACTAGGGGTGGGAAAAAGTTTCCCATGAAGTTTTTTATCCAGTGCTAAATCATTTTACTTTCAACTCCCTTCTGGCCAAGTTTTCAAGGGGTTGAGCTGGCACGGTCATGCTGAGGAGGGAGAAAAGCAGTTTTCCCACAAGTGCTTCAACATTCGTCTGTCCATCCCTCAACAAATAACCTAACTGCAGAGCGGAGATAAGCTGCAGTAGGAGTAATCCTGTTCATTTGGTAGATATAGATGTTCAGGTAGAGAAGAAGAATTCACTCCTGCCTCGGCAGAGGATCCACATGGGTACACTCCTGCCAGGGACAAGCCCAGAAGGAACCAGGCTTGGTTGATGCTGCAGCTCCAGCAGGGCTTTGTTTTTCCCCTTTTTGCAGACAATTTGCAGACAATTTGCCCAAACGTTAGTTCAGTTTGCCTGCAAGTTTGGAGGAGGGCTTTTCCCTCCTCAGTAAAGGTGTCCCCTCCCGGTGGTATGAGCACGCTCCCAGCCTTCATGACCACGTTCGGCCAAACTGCTAGCCCCATTCTGCTTTCTTCCTGGACTGCTTTTGGTGGCAAAACACAAAGAAACGTGGGCACCTTCTCCCGTGCTGGGCGAGCTCCCAGTCCCTCCTCGCTCTCCTGAGCTGGTGCTTTTCCCGGGGGCCGTGGCCGCAGCAGGGCAGGGGAGGGGGCGGACGTGGCCGGGCAGCACTGCGCCGCCTTCCTGCATCGGCATCAGGGGGTCCTGGGAGGCAGAGGGAAAGCGGGGAGCGTGCAAGCAAGAAACTAAAGCTAATGAGAGTAACTAGCGCTGTGTGGGAGCTGGAATTTCCATTTTGCAGGGAATTCCCCCGTTTTGCAATGGGCGTTTATTCTCTGCTGGATCAAAACCAACAAGTTTTGGAATTTCCTATGAAACTAAACTTGAGAAAGACGAGCAGATCCTTTGATGTCTGTCAAAGCGTTTGTTGTCATTTCAACAACTGACAGGGCTTTTTTTTACGTTAAATGAATTTCAGAACAACATGTTGCCTCACAAAAGAATAAGCCAAGTATTTCACCGTGGAAGGGTTGAAGCAAAGGAATTTTATTACTTTAGTGCAATGCTTCCTTCCTTGCTTCCAGGATTTTATTCAATCTGTTTCTTTAGATGTTCCCTTAAAAAAATTCCCTTAAAATGGTACCTTCTCCTGAAAAAAAAATGATACTTTCTGCTCTATTACTACTGCTAACAAAGCTAAGCAATTTTATTGCTTTTGCAGCCACAAGTCCACCTCCAGCACTTCTTGAATGCTTGAAAAACAGCCCTATGGAAATAAAAAAGACACTTTATCCTTTCTCCCAGGTTTTCCTGAGTGCCGCCCGTCCCAGGAGGTGCTGGAGGTACGCCCTGGTGGCACCTGGGAGGGGGACCGGCATCTGCCCGAGCTCCCCTCCCATCCCAGGGCCCCCACCAAGGGGAAAGGGGGTGGCACAGCCGATGTGGTGAAAGATTACAGCAGCCATCCAGGCTGGGATTGACTGCAAATTTGATGACTGTGGGAGCAGAAACAAAATTCAGCCTCTGAGCCGCTGCCTTTGATGGACTGACAGCTAAACCCTGGAGAAGAGCAAGCCCTGATGGATCTATCAGTCAGGCCAGCTCTGCATATGTGTTTATGGCTACAGGTTTTCATCAGTAAGAAAGAAATACAAACACTTTATCCATGTCCTCAGTTTTCCATAAATCCTGATCCTTCTGCAGTGAGCAGGTCCTGCAAACCTGGGCGCTCACGCCGCAGGGTGCACCTCACTAGTGGTAGGAAGGGAGGAGGTTCACGGTTTTGGGGTGTCTCCCCGAAGGTGACTGGTAGATGTGCAGCCTGCACCACTGCTTGCAAAGCGCTGCTTTCGTTTAATGGATTTTAAGCAACAACATCCTCACTTGCTGCACTCATTCCCGCCCTGGTTATCCCTGTTAGCTGTGCCCAGAGGCACGGTCCCCCTCCGGTTTTGGTAGGCACAAGAGCCACTGCAGTGCAAGCCCTCCTGCTGGAGGAAAAGCGCTCCTTCAGCAATGTAAATCAAAGGTTTTGCCTTCTTTTTTGGCCATATTTGTTATTTCAACTAAGTCGATCCCATCTGAATTCCTGAAAGCCAAATACCCTGATCTGCATAAAGAACGTGTTTTATCTTTATGAGAAGAGCAAGGGGATCATTTCTTTGTCTAGCCTTCTGGTTTGTGTCTGTACTAACTGCTTTTCTTCATTTAATTATTCATTTAATATCCGCCACCTCTTTGCTGCTACCTGAAGTACACTTCAAAGCTCCAAAACATGAGCTAGGTGCATATAAATTTCAGTGTAAATCAAAGCAAAGAGGAATTTCGGAAAGCCATCAAAGAGCTACACGGAAAAGCTTCCTGACCTGTCCCCAATCCCAGCAGGCAGCCGTGATGCCTCATGGTTTCTCCCTGGTAGAAAAAAATGAAGGAAGGACGGTGCTCTTCCAGCGCCAACCCCTACTCCAAGGATTACAGTGGGATGTAGGTGCCTAGACAGTCTGAAGACTGTCATTTCACAGGTTTCAGTAAATATCCCAGCCTGTCCATGAATCGTGTCCCCCAAACACACAAGTGACCATGAGTGCATGCTGATGGCTTGGCCGTGAGTAGAAGCTGGAGGAGAGCGCTGGATCCTAACCCCCTCCCCAGGGTGGGATGGCTCCTTCCAGCTCCCTCCCGGGGCACTGCCCGACCCCCAGCAGCTCCGACCCCTGGGCGAGAGGTGCTCTTTGGATGAGTCAAGTCAAGGTTTAAACCCTTCTATGAATTAGTTGAACCAAGAAAATTACAATGGATTTCTATTTTTTTTCCTAGTCCATCAGCTCAGTAAAGAGGTTTCTTTCTACCCTATTGGTCTTGGAGTAGCTTCCCTTGTCTTCAAACCATTTAGCTCCGTTTTGCTTTTCACTCTGCCTGCCCCGTGCTCAGTATTCTTCTATTTCTAGTGCCTCACACTCCCCTGTGCGTTGCCATGTAGGGTAGCTTTTAGGGGCCATTCCTGACACATATCCAAGTCATCACAGCTGTCTTTTTCAACTCTTCAGTAGCAGGGCAGTTTCTCGTGTTAGCTGTTTCCCTCATCACATCATCTTTTATTTTCTGCAGCTCCGGCCCTGGCAGCCTTCTTTCCAGCCGGCTCGTTTCCACAGTCCCCATCCCTGGGTCGCTGCCGTTTCTCATGCTCCCGCACCCTGACCCATTCAGCAGAGTTGTCTTGGACGTGCTCATTCCAGGCTTCAGCAAAACGTTGCGAGCACACTCCAGTCCTTGCAGAGTTTCTAGTCTCGTGCTTCTCCTGGTGCCACTTTCACAGCCCTTATCGATGCCATTTGTTCTCCACCAGGTTTTGCAGCTTGTCCCCTTTTTTCACCTCCCGATTCAGTCTTTGCCTGTTCCTGTTGTTTTCCATTTGACATGATGTTTACCTGCATGCTGAGCCTCCGCCCAAACTTTCTGCTCTTTCTGTCCCACCTTGTCAGTTATTCTCTGCAGACCTTTCTTCATCAGTGATACCAGGTCAATAAGAGACCTGAGCTGGGAAAATGGCAATGAATAATTTATCTGACGAGCGTAGCTCTTTTGTGTGTCGTGGCATAGGCTTGAGCAGTTTGTGTTTCCCTGGACGGCCTCCAAGTCCTAGCCCTGTTTAAAAAGTCTATTAATCATCAACAGTTTCGTTATTCACTTATAGGCTCATCAGCCTGGGGGAAGCCAAGCCCTGTGGATGTCCAGCCTGGGTCTCACCCAGCCCCGGCCCCACCGGCACCTGCGACTTGCAGCCGGGGCCGGCACTGACAGACGAGTGACTTTCCCCCTATCAGTGCCTGGCCGCTGATACCCTCCGCTGGAAGAAGCAGGCGAGAGATTCCCCTGGGGGCTGAAAATCTGATTCCCACACACTTGTGGAGGCGGCTCGGCCGTTCCCCATCACTGAGCACGAACACCAGTGAGGCTGGGCTGGGCGAGACGCGTGGCGGCTGGCTCCCACAGGGATTTTGAGGTGACGAGGGGGTGAGGGGCTGTTCGCGGCGTGCGGCTGGGAGCCTTCACCTGGCTCCCATTGTGGGACAAACTCCTGGTATGGACTTTTCCATAAGGAGTCGCATGGGCTACCAGGTAATTTTAAAATCTCATTTCAGCACCAGTTAAGCCAGAAGAAAAGGTTGTCAGGAAGCTGAATAGCATGGGGAGACCTCTGACTCTCAGAAATGTCAAGGTTTAATCAGGGAAGCCTGTGCACAGGACACCTCTTTCCGAGTAATCCTTTTAATGAAAAATGGCTATATAAACTGAGCCCAGCCCTTCCTCCACTTGTAACCCCAGTCACAATTAAAAGACAGACAGACAGAGCAAATGCAAGGGGGAGGGCACCACGTGCATTGCTAATGGGTTGTCTTCGTTCTCTGCAGGGATGGGATTATTTCCCTTTTAGCTTCCAGCACTGCCTTTGCACAGTGGACTGCAACGATGACTGATAGGAGGAAGAAACCCATTGACCCAAACCAAAGCCCATTACAGCAAATGGACACTGCCCATTGATTTCACTGCGTCCTTCCTCCCGCAGCCTGGTGAGAGCCGATGTCCCTACGTCACTGCTGCCACTTGGAAATTACTTGGGTTAGGAAGGTGGGAAGAGGAGGGCGACTCTGGGAGACCCCCTCCTGTGAGACCATGGCAGGCTCAGATCACCCCACCGCTGTGTCCCCGTCTCCACCAACACCAGTCCTTCGGCAATGGGCTTTGGCTCTGGCATATCGTGACATTGCTTCCTATGAAATTAAGGGTACAGTTGCCCCAAATTACTTTCAAAAATCATCATAGTGATGAACGCAGGTGTAAGAGGCATTGCAGGCCCTGGGAGGGGGGTGCAGCTGGGTACATAAACCCCCTGGACGTGTTAGGGTTCACTCCCAGGGTCTGCTTCTCAGCTCAGTGACTTAGAAAGGCTCAGGAAGGAAAAAAGACCCCTGAAAGAGCAAATCCTGGCAAAGGGAGGCTGCTCCTCTGAGGGGCCTGAAGGGCCCCGACACCCGGTTGCTTCATGCAACCAGATGCATGCAGAGTTGACCCCGTTTGTTGGGAGTTAAAAGGTTTTTCAGAGTTGCAAACCTGCATTTTTTGGCATATCCTCCTCTGGTTCACCAACCGATAACCCTATCATCCTTATGCCCTTGGAAAGCTTCCCCTTTATAGTGTCACATTGGAGCCTGGAGGTCCCGTTGGTGTCAGCTGGCATGAAAGCCACCACTCCAGACAAATGTGAGATGTATGCAGCTCCTTTCTTGCAATACCATTGCAAGGCCCAGGCAGACAACAAACCTGTGGGTTTGCCTGGATATTCACAAGTGGGAACAGGCATGACTCTAAAAATGGAGGTAAAAAGACCAAAGGGCAACAGACAAAAATGGTAAGCAACAGCAGACAAAACCCTTGAAATACGCTGAACACCATCCCAGGGCTGTTTTCCCTCCAGATGAAAACAGCTAGCAAGACTCTAAATATTGGCTAGATGTTTGGATCCAGCAAAATGGTATCTGTAGTCAGAGAAGGTTACTTTTCACCTGGGATCTGTAAAAATGTTATTATAACAGTTTAGAGAAAGTTAGGGATTTTATGCCATGGGCTCTTGGAGCCCAGTCTGCAGCACAGTTTTATAAAACCCCATAAAACCAGCGATGTGGCAAAGCAAGCCTGCGGTAACATCTAGACGTGCTTCACCCTGCAGCCTCACTGCGGGGCTTACGATGCTTGGAAACAGAATACGCAGTGTGTTTGAACTGATGAGATTTGGAATAATTTGGGGGTAAAATCTCACAAAGATTTTTTTTAAAGCAAGCCTACGTTTAAAGGGTCAGAAAGACAGAAAAAAGGATAAATGAGACAGGAGTTACAATCAGTTATTCAAAATATTCTTTTCAAAATGGGAAAGCCCTTCCTCACTGCACTCCACCCTCCTCCTGCCGCATGGAGCCCATGAACCCCCAGGCGCCCCGAGTTCAGAGAGCACATCCACGGGGGAAAAAAGGACCATTTGCCTCCCTGTGCCAAGCAGTGCCCTGGCCTCTATCTGCTGCGCTTGGCACTCACTGACAGTATAAATCAGGATTTCCCAAGCTGCGGTTGTAGCCTGCACAATAGGAGTTAAATTAATGAGCATGTGGCCTCCTAAAGGCAGGCAGATCCCAGAGCAGGGGTGGGCAGGGAGGGAGATGAAGTGCCTGGTCCCTCGGACCTCACACGAAATGCAAATGCATTGCCCTGATTTGACCACAGGGAAATAACAGGGAAATAACGATGCCCTCCAGGCCAGCCCCGGGCAGCTTCTCCCCCGCCTCTGCCTTTCCAAGCTGCCCAGCCTGAGCTAAGCTTTGCAGTAGCTGGTTTTCCTGGGGATAGCAGAGGGAACAAAGCCCGATTTCCTCCCGAGCCAGGTCCAAAATCTTCACCCCTTGATCGCTCATCTCCTTATCACATCATAACTCATGTCCTATTTCCCACCCATATTGCCAGCTGGCACCCACCTACCCAGTAACTCCAGTGGGAGACGGGCCATCTCCATGCGCTGGTGCCATGCCCCCCAGCTCCCTGTGTTGGCCATCAGTAGATCAAACCAGCAACAAATAACCTGGCTCACAGTCCTGCCTTCCCACTTTGGGTCTCCATCCCTCTCACCCACCCAGCCATCACTCCTCACGTCGCCTGTAGGAGCTTCTCATCCCTGGGACCATCACCTGCCTGCCAGATTGAGATAGAGCTGATCAATGGCATCAGAAGCTGTTGAGAGCAGGCAGACCCAGCTGGCTGCCTGGCTGGCGAGACAGATGGACAGACAGCTAGTGTGAGTTTACATGCCTCATTTCCTCAGAAATCTAGGCTAAAATTAAGTTTCCGTGTTATGACAGCAACGGTTTCTATGATGATGTGAAAAGGTTGCTGCACGTCTTGGACAACTGAGAGCAAAAGGTCAAATGATACACGTATCTGGCAATAAAAATCTCCCGATAACACAGACTTTCTCATTTCTGTGGCTGACAAAGAATTCCATCCCCGAGCACAGAAGCAGAGCCACAGAAAATAAGGTTGGAAAAGCCTTTAAATAAGAATCCAGTCTCGTGCTCCTCAGCTGGCACTCCTTGCCCCCAGCCCCATCCCAGCCCTGGGGTGGGGGGTTCTGTCTGCCACCTGCAGGCTCGGGGGAGGAGGGATGCTGGCTACACATCTGCCCACCCTCCATGCTTCTGGTGTCTTGGGGAGCCTCCCGGAGACATCCTCGTGGCCAGCAGGACCTTCACTCATGCAGCGCTGGGTCCCAGCCCACCTACTGCTCACCTTGTCGTGGTTTAAC
>NW_009220445.1:0-43032 GCF_000690835.1 Fulmarus glacialis | reverse complement strand
CCACCAAAACCCAAACAACAAACAAACCCCCCTCCCCCCCATAATAGAAGTGTAAGGAGTGGGACAGTACGAGCACAGTTAAAGGAAATCTTACAGCAGATAACATAACGATTGTAATTGTTTTGCATGTCAGCTGCACAATGCATACGTACACTGTAGTCAGGGAGAAACTGTAAACTGATAAAGGAGTCCAGCATATTCAATAAGATCTGTTGGCATTATATCCCATGCTAGTTTGACTGCAGAAAAGTGCTTTGGAGTCTTTTTGCCCTAGATGATAAGAAATCACAAGCAAATTTTATACTAAGTTCTCCTTCATAGTATTTCTTAGCCTATCCTGCCAAATAAGCAGAGATATAAATGTGTATACAGTCTGAAATCTGAAAATTAAAAATGTCTTCTGCCTCTGGAGTGCTGGAAATCCTTCAGCTATTGATCAGATCTAGATTGCCTTCTTTTTAGAATCGAACAAGAGACCTACCCTTGCCACTCAAATATAAAAGTGTCTGTGTAAAGCTTCTTCAAATACGAATCACACTGACCACTATAATTTTCTCATCCTCATTATCACTGAATTTTAATACTGTTAATTATAAAATTTTATTAGCTGTTATACAGGTGGCAAATTGAAAAGTTGGACTCTTTTAGGGAGGAAAATTTGCTGTGGGTGAGTGGTGTCCTGCATGAGCTAATCATCCAAGAGTTTGGAGGGTATCTGAGTGTACTGCATCCCTACATGGAGAGGTCCTCCGGTCTAATTCTAAGAACAGGTAGTCTGTTGGAGTTAATGGGGGATTGGCGAAAGTACCACAAACAATCAAAACACTGCTAAGTCCTGTCATCACTGAAAAAAGAAATGCAACACTTTAGTGTCTATAATATCATATTCCTATCAATTTATTCCAAAACAAGATTATAACATATGACAAACTTTAAGTAAGTTTAAAACTTTCCCTGTGCCGGAGGGAACAAAAAAAGAGAGACATTCTGTGTTTTAAAATAGCTTCATCCCAGCCCCTGAACTGCAGAGTAAACCTATGTCTGCACCATGACCATTGCTGTAGAAACTGAGAAATAAAATCTGCACTTTTTAGAAACTAGTGAGAATTGAACTAAATAAAATAGAGCTAGGAAAGAATCAGTCAGTTGCAAGTATTTAGCTGCAGAACAGAACATATTAAATACACATTTTCTCATTAAAGAATCCATTTACCAAAAAAAAGCTCTTTGAAGCTTATTTTTACCTAATAAAGGTAAAATTGAAAGAATACATTATCGGTGTGCATTTTCCTACTTCTGCATTAATTCGTTATAATGCAGATAAGTGTTTTTCATTATAAGTATGAACAATTTATGCAGCTGAGCCAGATTTGAAGTGAAAATATATTCAGCGAGCAGTAACATGTTTAACCTTTCTCTCTGGTCTCAGCCTCTCCTGCTAGTGTTGAGCTTTGTGATCTGCTCTTTCTCAGCTGGGTTTCTGTTAGCCATGCGTGAGTCAGTGGGGAGCAGAATCTTTTCCTAAGTGGCTGAATTATTCAGCTGTATAAACAAATTCATAAATATTAGGAAGAGGATTTTGGTCCAGAGAACATCAGAGAGGTCAGTGGGAGGGAACAACATGCAATTTGGTAAGGTATTAGCACGTAAATTGCTCCTCTTGCCTTATTGTATTCCACTTGTTGACATAACCAAGAGTGATGATTAGGGGGAAAAGCACTTGTTAAAGAATAATTGGAAATCACACCGTAAAAAACGCAACCTTTGATTTAAGGTGCAAAGGCAGGTGTGGTACAAGTGCTGATACTGAGAGATGTATTCAACAGAATGACCTACTTAAATGAAATGCTTCTCAAATACAGAGAATTTGAGTTTCTGCTCTGTTACACCAGTTTCATATCAGAGCAACACACAGTGGAGTTACACTGAGGTAAAAAGAGCATTGCATTCATTTGGGATTTTTTTATTGTCAAGGTGCAGGAGAGCCAGGGCTTTTAACGCTGTATGTTGATCACTTGCAAAGTTGATGATTCCATAACATTCTAAGGATGTTTGACTTCTGCATGAGGCTTACATCCAAATTGTAATCTTGTTGGTCCAATCAATATTGTATTACCTCCCTGGAATTTGTATTTGTTGTGCATATAATCTTTTATATACATACATATGTGTGCGCGCATGCAGGCATATTTAGGGCATCCTTGACCGCTATATAAAGGCACTCTACGATAAATTTTAAATAACTATGTATGAAAAAATATCAAACAGACAAATGATGGAGATAATTAAAATCACAGGCCTTTTCCATCCTGTTAGGAGGCTTCATCCTAATTCAGTGCTAGTAGTTAACAAGCCTGTTAAACAGCATCTCTGTGTAGTACATAGCATAGACTGGGCATATATAATGCACATCCTTGTTAGAGCTGTTCTCAAAGATGGCTTTACCTGTATGATATTCACTCAGAACGATTCCCATCTTTCATGGTAACTAAGCTCTTTTCCAAAGGAATGGCTACTGTAAGGCATTTGCCACATCTGCCCCATTTATCTGTTCATAAACTTGGTTTCATTGACTTCACACCTCAGTTTGAAAAAATCAAAACCAAAGCAATGGTGGATATCTCACTGTCCTTTGTGTTTCTTGCAAGTACCATAGTGACACCTGAATCTTTCCTGTGGCTTCGGCATCAGTGCTATACAAATAAGCACATTGAAAACAAATATGTCACAATTATTTTTTAATTTTATTTTCTAAAAGTTAGAAGCAATTTTTAAAAGTGTGCCAAACGTAAGCTAAACAAACAGCAATAGGAAATTTTTCCCATAAATAAAAGGTTCTGAGAAGTCAAAAGACTTAGCATTCAGCTAATCTTTGCTGGATATAGAGAAAATGAAGTAGCTAAGGCTACCTTCGCTCATGCTGAACGATAGTTTGGTCCAAAAATACTGCCAAATCAAAAAGAAACTCTGCAGAGGATAATTACACTGTATTTTCAGCTAACAGCTTTAGTTAAAATGACCATTTTCTTGCTACTGCTTTGATTTTATTTAAAAATGTATTTCCTTTCTTAGGTGAGTTTTAGTTCCAGTCCAGATGGATGTTTTGCTTTTGTCTCCTTAACTTAAGGCTGACTGAGTGTGAAAGTTAGGCTAATGAAGCTTCTGAACTGACCTGTTTTGGCTTCCAGTGCTCACATGCAACTGGAGGATACATGGGTGCCTGCAACTGTAATTTGTAGAAATACAGTCTGGCAGGAACTTTGTGAAGTCTAGACAGACACAAAAGACCAAGAAAGCTGCATGTCTCTTCTAGTTCTGGTGCAGCTAAGGATACTTAAAATAAGAAAAAATGCTATACCACCTTTTAGGCCTAAGTTGCTATGAGTAAAGTTGGTGTCACGATATTTGTAGGAAGCATTATAGAAAGCTGGAGAACAGTGTTTATTGTCTTACATGGTAAATTTGGCTTACGGGTAATCTGTGTGTTTTAGTAAGTTCACATGGACTGCACTAAGTGTGTATGTAGCCCAGCTAATTCTGAGTGAATTAGAAGGTCCCTGCTGAGTTCTGATGGAGTTGCCTTAGAGTTTAAATGTATGCATTCAATCTAGATGTCAAAACCCCCTAATATTATCATAAATTTAAAAAGTTATGGGGAAAAAAAAAAAGAAAACAAAACACCAAAAAGCAGGCAATAAAACTTGGTGAATTGGGGTTCCAGTTGTACTGAGTCTTGTACAAGCCAACAGTGTTACACATCAATATTTATACTGAAGTTTTTGCGAGTTGGCAAAACTGCTCAGTAGAGACTCAATGTTAATAGAAGTGGTCCTCTTTAACTCATCATCCACCAAGATGAACTGCAAACCCAGCTACAATTGCCTGGAAGTCCAGCGGAGCTTTTCTCTGATGCTTTGCTCCAGTCATCTGCCAGATCACATTTTCAAATGTTTGCACACAGAGTATAATATTATAATTTGTCTTAGGGTCTGCAAGTATTCTGAAGATGAGCAGTCACATTACTAACCAATTCCTGAAATTAAATGCTTTTGCCTATGTAAATTTTCCAATTCTGTCATAAATTCACTGTATTCACTGAGATAAAATCTCATTAGACAGACAACAAAATCTTACTCACATCAGGATTCTTTTTTTAACAACTGCCTGAGACTAGCGTCTTGTCTTGGGGGTTTTAGTTAGGAATTGTTGCAAGTTTCTAGAATAACAACAATAAAATGTTTTCACTTTTTCTCCATTCATGTTGCTATCTTCCTATTGAAGAAATAGCCTATATTTAACAAAAAATATGTAAGACACTTTCTTTTTTGAAATGATCCAGTCTCTTCAGGCCCTTTGAAAACAGTTATCACACTGGTCAACTCTTGTTTGCTGTTATGTTGGAAAAGGAAATCTTTTAGAACATTATAAATCTTTCCAATGATGGAATGATTTTTCAAAAGTGATGAACCATCACAATAGCTTTTTATTTGCTGGGAATGTGGAAGAGTTGTTATTAGACTGTACACCAGGATGTATTTTTTGTTGTTTTGGACATCTGAAATCTTTATTTATATTCCACTGAGACAACTGGAGAGAAGTGCTAATTTTAATAGTTTTTTTTCTGAAAAGATGGAAAAAAGAAATCGAAGTGGCAGTTTACTGTGGGTATTTTGTGTTTTATCATACCTGGATCGTTTTATACTCTTGTAGTTCACGTTGTATAATTGTTGAATTTTACTCTCCGAAGAGTTTCCTCCTTTAAATTTAGCAAGGAGGGATAATCTGGTGGTTTAGATTATTTCAGGGAGGTCTGCAGTTCCTCACTTGTCTATAAACTTCCTGGACAATTGCAGGTGAGTTACTTCATCTGAAATACTCAGCAGGCAAATTGTGTTCTGACACCCTTGCAGGTTGTGTGCATTTACACTGTACGGTCTCTAGAGCACGGGTGGGCTTGTGTTACACAGCATAATACATGCATACCTGTTGTTGAGGTTTTTTTGCTGATACTACAGATCACACAATTTAATGAAGTCAAGGAGTGCCAGACCTAGGCACTTGCTAATGATCCTGCTTTCCCTCACTCTGAGGGGATATTGTAGTGGCTTAATTTCTCGCAGCAGTGGCACCAACAGCTTTATGATGGAAGATAACTTGTAATTTTAAGAGTTTTATAGATGTTTCACTATATTAGTGCACTTAACAATACAGTACACTTACATCCATGAAATGAATCTTTTGTTTCCCCTTTTTGGCAGTTCATACAAGCAATACTTAACGCCATCAGTTTGTATTAGCAGAGCCCCGAGGATGATGTGATCCAAGCGGCTCATTCTTTCTCACTCTGTTTTAAGCCATTCAGAAGTGCAATGTTTCCCAAAGGTCTACCTTTGGTTTCTTTATATTCCACCCACAGGGAAAATCCTGGGATGGTAGATGACTTTTGTCTGTACTATCGCATTATATCCCTTTCTATTTTTAATACTATATTACGGACAGTATGCTTACTGTATGGGTTCACTTGTAATGAAACATTACAGTTTCTGTTGTTTCTTCTAGGTGGAGAACAGACCCAAATATTATGGAAGAGAGTAAGTAACATACATCTCTGAAAGTGGTTTATCCGGACATGTTGGTTGATAATAGTTACAGAAAAGATTGCAAGCGTTTGCTCTGGGCCCTTTGTTTCTTCTCTGTGTTTTACAGCAAGTGTGTCTTGCTCACCATCAGATTATTGCAGTACCTTCACTTTTGTCTGTCTAAAATTATAGCTGCATTTTCTGATGGATATGGATATCATTGAGTGCTACCTTAAGTGAGAAAAACATATGTTTCCGTACTTTCAAAGGGTTGTCTCTGTCTACCTCCCCCTCCAGTTGGCTTTTGCAAAAGGTGTGTGTGCAGGAAAAAAAAGATTTGGATCACAAATGCAACATAAGTGTACAATATATGTACAGCAGTCTATTTCAGACTGCTAAGGCAAAGATGGTTAGATTTAGTGTGGGGAAACAAAGCAGATCTTATTTGTGTTTATTTTGGTAAAAGATGTGTAGTGTTGCTAGGTTATTACACCAGTAATTACTGAGATTATATGCAATCCCCAAGATTTTAGCAAGTTGCCATAATATCCCTGAGTCCTGCAAAATGTTGGATTGCATGCCACTGGCACAAAACATGTGAAGCCAGCAGGAGAAAATGGATCTATTTCTACATATTAAATTGATAGATTCAGGTTTAAAAAGCAATATAATTGTTTCATAGATACTGTTTCATAGAAGCCTTTCTAAACCAGGCAGAAAGGGAGATTAATTTAAGCTGTAGATTCCTGCAAATCAGTCATTTTTATGTTTGTTTCTTTTTTACTTACCATGGTTGGTGGTTTTTAAAAGAAGAGGAAAAGGTGGTTTAAAAGTGAAAAGGCATGTGTTTCAAAAAGTCTTTGTTCCTTAGATTCCATGGGATGATCTCAAGAGAGGAAGCTGACCAATTATTAAGTGTTGCGGAGGGAAGCTATCTCATTCGTGAAAGCCAACGGCAACCTGGAACGTACACTTTGGCATTAAGGTTGGTAATTAATATTTCATTTTTAAATTTATAAAATATTCAAAAGATTGTACTGTGTTGTTGACCTTAGTCCTTAGACTTCCTTGTGATTGTTTTAATTTTTTTTTTTTGAATCATGGTCAGCATTTAATGAACTGGTACTTTTTTATCCTAGTTACAGATTTGGTATCTTTAACCTTCCCTAACCCTTTCTGAAGTGTTATTTGCACCATCAGGATAATAGCAATTGTGTTTTACTCGTGGTACTTCATTTTGCCCCTCTCCCACTATGTCACAGATGTGACCCCATGTAGACTTTGGGAGAGCAGGCAGTCGAGAAATAAAAGGCATCTTATGAGTTGACCTGACTAGTCTACTGTGTGGGTTACTTGCTAGCTAGCTAGCTGTTGCTGAAGAGCAATTAGTTCTCTCTAGTCCCTCTGTGGGATGGCCAATAAATCAGGAGGGTTTTTTGTCTGAACACCTGTTACCTAACAATGTTTGCAGATCTGTTTCCTCGCTCTGCAGAATTCTGGCAAGTGGATCAGATATAAATAAAAAACTGAAATAAAAAATAAATAGTTGTAAGTTTTAAATAGTTTAATTACTTTTAATGTAATGGAGGTTATTTTGACCTGGGCTGTACACCTAAGTACTCAGATGGGACATGGTGATTATTAGCAATGTTTTAAATCTAAGTGGGACAGAAAAGCATTGAAGGAGAAGATGCAGTTCCTGAAAGTTTTATATGGCTAAAATAAGATTACATTTAAAATAAGAATATCTTGAAATAATAGGTTGTGATGAATTAGTTTTCTTTTTCGGGGGGTGGGGGGAAAAAGGTATATTTTACTGAGATATTTGCTTCTGTAGTAATACGATTCCAAATAGAAACATTATTGACATTTACACTGGTTTGCATTAACAGTGTAAATAAATTGGTGTTGCTTATTAGAGTCTAATACTCCATTTCATCCACTTCTGCTCTTGCAATATTCATTTAAAGCCAGAAAGAAAACACTTGTCATAACACCTGGCTTGAAGACAAAGAACTCCTGCCCCTTGCTTCTGATGGTGCGGAAGGCACAGGGCCTGTAGATTGTGAAAGATGAAGCTGCTGAGCATCTTGCAGGATGTATTGATATAGCTTGTTTTACAAATGCTCCTCCAGTCCAGCAAGTCAAAAGATGGGTCTTTTCTGGGTTTGATGGTATCTCTTTCAAACTGGAAAACCTCTCTGAAAGCAATAAAAACTATTTTTATACTCAATAGAAAAGAGAATGGATAGCTCTTGGTGATCAGTTTGGGAAACAGTTTCAAATGATAGGAAAGCTGTTATCATTGATTTATTTTGAGGAAATTCAGCATTTGGCAAAACACCTCAGAATCTGGAACTGCAGCATGTTGCAGCCATTTCATTATGTTTAAGCACTAGCTGAATGACTTGTATATTAAGGGCGGTGGTCTAGATGGCTGCTTTCCATCCCACAGCAAGTAATGCTCTGTTGTCTTGCTGTTGGCCTTTAAAGTATACGAATGAGGGTCTTACCTCTCATACCTTAGGAGAAAGTTCTCTGTGAACTGCAGCGCTGTGTCTTCCACACGTGGGAATTCTACCACTAGGATTTCTCTTTCTGCTGACTAGGAAGTGTAGCAGGAGTCTGCGTTTCCATTGACTGGAGGCAGAGTTTTGCTCAGTTTCCATTTTTCCTCTCCCTGGAATTATATATGCAGAATATACCCATTAGCCAATATTCCCACTAATGTGTTGCTGACATTGTAGCACCTCTTCAAGACTAGGTAATTTCTGCGGTCTGTCTGTTCATCCTGACTGTGAGAAGTTTGCTGTGATTGCCGTGATGAGTTTATGTAATTTTACCTGTAATTTATAGCATTTTTTGAGACCATCATTTGTGTTTGTGTCACTATACTGCCAGACGTCAAAGGTAGCTCTGTCTGCAGCTTAAATAATCCCAGTAGGAATTTCAGAATGTCATCTCCATGGTCAGAAACGGAGCTTGTCAGTAGGGTGGTATGTGTGGACAAAAGCTTTCTAAGTTCAGTGGAAGACTTTGATTGACTTTTTTCCAATTTCACCCTTTCTTTGCTACATGTGTGAATCAATTTGATCTTTTCACACGAGGCTTAAATGCCACTCTGTCATTCAAGCAGTCATGTTAATTTTAAGATCACTTTTGTATGATTTTTGCTTTTCCTTCTTTACCTTTGTTTTAGCCTTTAGAAGGTGTGGGAGGAAAGAAAACTTGGTCAGCTGCTAGTTTTATATAAAGAAACAGACACAGAACAGGTTTCACAGCATTTTAGCAATGCTGAAAAGGTCCTGCAATAAATAACATAATGACAAAACATAAAATGGAATATCCGTGTTTTCTGATTGTTTTTCAGATATGCTTTGGAAAACGAATGGAAAATGTATAGTAAAATTTAGATGCTTGAGGGCTACCCATTGACTCTTGACATAAATACTTGGTTCCCTCTATATTTCTGTGTATCTGCTCAACCTGCCTCTCACTGCATGTGTTTGTTGCCTGACTTGTCTGTCTTTGACACTCTGTCAATTGTGATCAGGACAAATTGGAAACTACCTATGAAGTGTGATTGCATCATAAAATCCCTGTTCATCGAGACCTAAATGTCTTGTGGAAACATTGGGTAGGATCAGCTGCTGTTGAGACTGAGACAGGGTTGTTTCCTGGCTTGTAGTTACGGTTCTTCTGCTGGGGAGCAGGCAATTCAGTAATACAGGCGGCTCAGCACACCCAGCTCTGGCAGATGTCGTCTTCCTGTTCGTGTCAGTGTGCCTGGGAATCCTGAAAAACCCAGTGAACCCAGTCATGAAGAGCAGTTTAGTGAAACAGGATCATAACCCTTTCTATGGTAAGGTGTGATGTCTCTGTAATGAAATCTTTCCAGTCTTCATATCTGCAGTGGAAAAAACAAGCTTTTCGTGTTTTGTCCTGAGGACCCAAACGAGCCAACTCCTCAAATCATCATGCAACCATTTGAGTGCTATATTTGATTCCACCAGCTATTGTAGCTGATGTCTAAAATCTCGATGGTGTGTTCATACCATCCATTGGTGAAGTCGTTTTGAATTTGGTTCCAATTGTAGTTTTGTTTTGTCTAATATTTTGGTTTGGTGTCACTAAATTAAGTGAAGGCACTGCGTCCTCGGAATTCAAAAAGGAAGATACCCTGGTGTTTGTTGTTTGATGTATTTATTTTATATTACAATTTATTTAATCAACTTCAACATCAGGTATCTGCTGTGTTGGTAAAGTTTCTAACATAGTTAAATTGGAAGTTAGAAAAAAGGCTAAAAAACCCCTTGGCTACAAAGCAAGCTAGGTGAGAGATAAAGGTAGAACTCAGAATCCTTACTATGACTGCCCAAACATTGTATTTGTGAATACATCATCCTCTATGCTGCAAGTCTGGTAGAGGTTAATGAACCCTAGCTCAACTTTGTAAAGTGAGTATTTAGCTTTCTCTGGAATTATTAAAGAAGATCACCTCACAGAGGGCTATATTATAGGGGAAAACCAACCACATTCTCTTGTTCTGTCTCTATCCTCATTGCTCCTTCCCTTCTAGACTGTACTTACAGTGGGCATCTTCCAGAGATGCTCAGATTGTCTTTGCTCTGCACTGAAGATTTCCACTTGTTAAACAACTTAATCTCTCTAGAAGATAAAGAATAAACTGTTAACACCACAAATCATAACTCCCTTGTAGGCAGACAGAATTCACAGTTATAAAAACATGTTTTTGTGAAATCTGGAACAGATTGGACAATCACACTAAGCTACAGCTACAGACAAAATGCACAGAATGCAAATGCAGTTGGTACATGAAGGTTCTTTTATGGACTGTTCTACTCCTAACACGGCTCTTCTGCATCTCACTTCTTCTTACGTTACTGTAAGAGATGCCTTAAGTTATCATAGAGTGGGCAGATCTGGGGAGAGATCTGGGTAATTGTTTGCAAGGAGTTTCACCCCAGTTATATGTCTCTGTTATTGTATCAGCAAGTTCTCTGACTGTGAATACACTAGCTCAGATCAAAAGACCAGTTCGTAGTCCAGTCCAGTATCCACTCTTTGGCAGCTATTAATAGCAGACATTGAAAGAAAAGTGTAAGAACAAGATGAACATGTAGTAGTAGTTCTCTGGTGTGCTCTCCCAGCCTCTGAAAATTTGCTGTTCAGTGACTTGTGAGCAGAATTGTTACCTTTGCTAATTTTTTAGGCTTTTGATGGAGACATTTTTGGTTTTTGTCTAGTGGCTTTCTGAGCACATTGTTGAGCCTTCGTAGACTTTGCTGTCTGCAACTGTAGCATGAGTTCCATGCCTTAACTAGGTTTTATGGGAAGCCGCATCCCTTTTTTGAAGATTCCATCTCACAATTTTATTTGATGCTCCCTAATTTTTGTATTATGAGAAACAGTGAACAATTGATCTCCATTTAGCTTTTCCATGCCACTCACGTCCCCCTTATTCTCTTTACAGGTCGATGAGTCCTAGGCTATATATTCAGGTTTTGTAGTGAAGTTGTTCCGTACCCCTCATCATCTCTGTAATCTTTCTCTGTGCCTTTCTCTTACTCTGTGATGATCTTCTGGAGATGAGGGGACCAGGACTGCACATTGTGTTCAGGATGAAGTGGGCCATGGAGTTTTCTTTCTTTGTTCTCTAAACCTTTCTAAATGAATTTTTTACCACTGTGGAGCATTAGGCTCTGAGGCTTTTATAGAACTAGCTTTAGTAAATTTAAAGATCTTGTTCCTGAGGTGCAATAGCTACAGACATCGCCTAGCACTGATTAAATGACCAAATATAGGACAGGAGGAATAATAGCTTCTGCAGGCTAAACCGAGGCAGTCAAATATTCTTAGTGCAATACTATGGAATAGTTAACTGAGTTCAAAGATTTTTAATATTTCTTCTTCTTTAATAAGGTAGAAAAAGTGATTCTTGCCCCTAAAAAATTTTCAGTTATTAAGGTTGCCAGTCAGTTACTGTAAAAATCTGCTTTCTATTTATATAATAAGCTGCACTTTGAACATCTTCTGATAAGCTATTTTTGTCTACTTTCGTCCACTATTGTGCAATTAATTTGCATCATGACTTTTTTTTTAAGATGGACTATCTTTTAAATCTAAATTTTAAACAAAAGAGGTTTTGTTTTCAGAAAACAAATTTCTCAATTTGTAACAGACGTAGAAGTATGTTCTTAGGGAAAAAGAAAATTATAATTTAAGTGTTGTTTTAAGTGTGTGAGTTTGGCTAAATATTCAGAGCTGTCTTTCAAATAAAATTGACGTTCAGAGCTTAAGAAGGCCTGTGAAATTGTATCAGTTCAGACACTGGATAAAAGAGAATGAAGCATAAACACAAATGAGAGCAGCAAATCAGCACCATACTATATTTAATGCCTGTACTTAATCATGGATGTGGTTTGTCATAGCTTATTAAAAAAAAAACCAACAGAGCACAGCAGAATTCACCATGTTTACTAAATAATTAATCAGAGAATGCCACTGAAAATTTCTTGCCACCCTGAAGTTTAAAAGAAATTACTAACAAGAGAAAATTATTGTAGGTATATATGTGTGTCCATACATATCAGCAAGTCTATGTGACAATAAAAATAGATAAAATATATTGTAATGTTATTACATGCTCCAAACAGATGAAAAGAACCAAAAATTCCTAATTAACTCCTGGAGGTATTAGATCTGCTTTTAGATTTGGCAAAAAAGTAGTACAGTGCTTAATGCTAGGACCTATAGCAAATGACAGTAACAATAAGACATGGTTCGCAATGTAGCCTTTTGTGGTTGAGAGCCTGTTTAATAATTAGGATGAAGATAAAGGGGAAATGGGTAGAGATTGTACTAGTGGTAGGCGTTGAAGTGTGATGGTACTGCATGTTCTTTTGAGCAGATATCTGCTGTAGCACGTTTAGTTGGTTACCATGGTTTCCCTTCCTGCAAATTCTATTGTTGTGATACTGAGAATGAATCGAAATAAGGTTCTGCAGCATGATAAAAAAAAAAGGTAACAATGTCAGCCGTGATTATGAGTCATGTTTTCTTTATGTTTGGGGGTTAGGGCACATCCAAGATTATGTGGCATCAGGAGAGAATTCAAAATTAGTAATCCTTAGTTTAGTTGACCAACTACATGTATTGTGCAAGAAATTGATACACATGTTCTCTCTCCCTAAATTATGAAATTGCGTTAAGAAACTAGCCACTGATATTTTAAAAGGAGACATATTTTAAAAGGAGACATAATTGGTAGGCTGTTAGAGCATAACACTGCAAATGAACCTTTTTAATTTCAGGGGACAATTGCTTTGGTAGTCGAATGCTGTTCATTTTCAGTGGGCTCTTTTGGGACACACATGTAGTGCTCTTCCAGAACATCTGTTGATTGCCGTGGGATTACTTATGCATGTAAAATTCAACATCTGCAAAAGGCTTCTTGAATTCAGAGGTTAAAACTGTGCATCTGCATTCTGCTGGAAAGCCTCGTTGTACAGGCTGGGACATACGAGAGGAATTGGGGAAAGAAGAATTGTTTGAAACTTTTTATGTGATAATAGCTGAATTACACTTTTTCTAATTATAAGTGTATCAAAATTTGGTCATAGTTTATCCTGAATCCACAGCTGATCTATAAGTAGTCAGAAGGAGCCCAGCAAAACAGTAGCTGACTGCATCCCTTCACTTTACCGTGGTAACAATATTCTGACATCATGCTAGTTGGTAGGAAAAAATTATAAAGACCATTTTAAAGACTAAACTTTGCATATCTTTCTATCTGCGTATTTTTTTTACCTGATTTGCAAATGCAGTGATTGGCAGTAGCAAGGGCTGAAGTCAGTTTCTAGAAACCTTTCTAAAATATTTACACAATACTTCTTGGTTGCTAGCTGAAAAACCTGGGAAAATATACATACATACATTGGATACACGCACACACACCGATTTTAAAGCTTAGCTGGGTTAAATAGAATTGCTCCAAAATGTGATCAAATCTATCTGTGGGATAAATACGTTTCAGCCTGACCCCCTTTGATCAGTTTTCTTTATTCTGCATGAGATGGCAAAAGAGTGCTCCTTCCTCTGTGGCCGGCTGAAGCTCTCGGGGAGGGACTCTTCCTTCTCCCCCAGGCTTAGCCCGTCACACTTCCACAGGTGCAAAATTCAGGTGAGTTTCAAAAATTGGCCACTCGGGTATCTGCGGCTTCTTTTAGATGAAAGAAACAGTTCATGCTTAAAGCTTTTTTAATAGGCTAACACAACAGGTATGCCAGCTAATATGCTGGGCTTTTTTTTTTTCTTGTGAAGAGCCAAATACTTCTTTTATGAAGGCTTAAATTCTGCTGAAACTAAAGCTGTCATTCTGTTGGCTGGGTACATCACACGAGCTAGTGCTAGGCTCAGGGGAAAAAAGCGCGCCGATAAATTTTGGAGCTTGCTTTTCTGCTCTAAAGTAAAACAATTGGACCTCTATTTAAATGCTCTTCCATGTAAAAGAAGTTTCTTTTCCTATATAAAATTTCATACTGAATAATATACTCTGTTACTTTGTCAATAACATGGAAGGTTCAGCTACCAGTAAACAGCATAGCTGTCCTGCATGTCATCTGCCTTGTGTAAGTGCACCTGGGCACTACTGAGGTGGCTTCACTTAGTATTTAGAATAATAATAAATAGCTACTAACCTTAATGAGTAATTAACTGGCTACCTAGGCACTCCCACAGACTAGAATGCTTTTTTCCTTATGGTTCATGTCTTCTTGCTGTGTTCCTGTTCTCCATCCCTCCTCTTCCCATCTGTTGTTGTTGTCAGCTCTGTTTTCCTTTGGCTAGAGTGTCTAATTTATCTTTGGCGATTCAGTTTGCTGCAGTCTTTCTCCTGTCGTGTAAGTTCAGCACTTCTCAGAGGAATATTCTCTGCTTTGGTGGTGTTGTGAACTTTTTGGTAACTTGTCCAAGAGCTGTCTGTGCTCAGTGCATACAGCTCATGTTCATTTTATGCCACGTCCTTCACCTCTGACTATAGCTCCTGCTGCACCACAAAAATCTACTGTAATCTGGTGCACAGTAGAGGTATCGGGCTTGTGGTGAGGCACTGTGGTGGAGCTCAGAAGATCTGGGCTCACTTCTTGGCATTACATATGACTTGGCTCGAGGCTTTTAAGTTTCCCATGCCTCATTTCTCCCCTAGAGAGGGTATTTTCTTTCCCATATTGTCTCACATGCCTGTTCAGTACACAAGTCTAAGATCTCTTAAAAATGGCCCAGACAAACTGAAAGTTGTACCCCATCTCTCAAACTACCCCCAGTCACAGCTCCTGAGCAGGAATCTGTGTTGTACTGTGCTATGTTTATGGTGTATAATGTCTGCCTGGTTTGAAGCTTCTAGGCGCTGTTGGAGTTGAAGTAGTAAAAAGTCAAATTATAATGCAATCAGTTGATAATTAAATTGTGTATACCTGTACATAGCATACATTGCGCTCTCCTCTTCTCCCCATTCCCTCCGCTGTCAAAAGGATACATATGTTTTCTGCCTTCTGCAGGTTCTAGTGGAATTCCTTTTTGCTCTATTGCTTTCAGAAAATGCTAGTTAGAAATATTATCTTCAGGTTAGTCCTTTTGACCGGCCTCTTCTTTTGTATGCTTTTGAAATACGTATTTATAAACTTTTTGTTTGGAGAAACAACTTTTTTCCTGTGCTTCATCAATAAGCAAAGAAGTCATTCAGCTGTAGATACTATGGATGCTTTATAAATATGTTTTCAAAATAACACAATAGCCTCATATTGTTGTTTAATCTGATAATTGTTTTCATCAAAATATTTATGAATTATTCAAACACTAAAACAACTGACAGCAATAAATGTTATCTGGCCCAGTTTTCCTCTTCCTTCTCCTTCTTTTATGCTTGATGTAGCTCAGCTGAATTAAGTATAGCTCCTCCTGATTTGATAGGTGCTAGGAAGAGAATCAAGCTAATTTTTTTTTTCTTTTATAACTTGAGATGAGTATATGAACTCTAACAGTTTCAGTAATAAATCGAGATCTGCCCCACCTACTGCTGCACTTGCACGAAAGAAGAAATTGTATTCTAGAAAAACAGAATATAATAATAGAAAAGCTATGAATCTTTATTGATGAGCTGTTAGTAGCCCAAAAATTCTAACAGTGCATATTACATATGCAGGAACCATTTCATTTTGCATTATTATGCTTGTTTATTGTTAAGGAATGCAGTTTTGAGGAAAAACCATTTTTAGAGAGCAGGATGAGTATATTGGTGAATCTCACTGTTCACAAAAAAGTGGTGAGTGATTACTAGAAGATCAGAGGTAGAATACATTCAGAAAACACCTTAAGTAAGTAGCAAATTGTGTAATAACTTTAAGTAAGTTGAGTAAACCTGCATTGTAAGGTTGGCATTAACAGTGGCTTAAGGTAAATCAGATTTGACAGAATCTCTCTGGAACAGAAATCTTACTGAAGTTATTTTTCATCTAAGGGAAATTTTAACAATATTTCTTTTTTGTTTGTTTGTTTAATATAAGCTTTGAGATCTTGAACAACAACCTGTAGAGTGTACATTAAAAAACAAAACCAAAACAGGAACAACAACAAAAACAATCTTTCTCCACTCTGCTCTCCAAAAACCCCTTTTGCACTTGTAAAGCTATTTTATGATAAGGACATTTCTTTGGGTTTTTACTTGATGCCTTCCACTCAGGTTTCCGTGATATACTGAATTAAAATATGCATACTGTCTTAGATAAATTAAGAGCAAGTTGCTTTTAGTGTGAGAAAACCTGTGGAAGCAAAAAAGAAGTGTGACAGTCATGAGTAACTTAAACCCTTGTAGGAGAAGCTGCTGTAAGTGAAAAAAAAATGGATGTGTTTGAGCATTATGCTATGGCAGTTCTCTCTCCATAGTACGCATGATTGTAGTGGAATTTCCGTTACAGATCTGATGTTGTTCTACTTCTAAATTTGCCAGAAAAACAATGTCATATATGACCTAAAATGAAAATGTTATACATAGGCAGAGTAAAATTTGCACGCACATTTTGAAGTTTGCTGAGCAGACTCTGGTGGGGGTTAGCTTAGCACGCACATTTTGAAGTTTGCTGAGCAGACACTGGTGAGGGTTAGCTTACAAGAATTAAAACACAGTTCTGCTTTAAAGTAATAGGAAAGCTCTCAGTAGTATCAAGTCGCGCTGTAAAATGAACTCTTGAAGAACATTTCTTCAAAATTTTTGGTAAAGAAACATAACTCTCTGCTTAATATGAAACTGTGAAAGTTATTCCTGCTAGTAACATTTCCAGAAGGTCTTTATTCCAGGCATGTTGACATAGGTTTCCAAATACTGCTTTCATTTAAAGAGAAGATACAAGGCTTTTACTACTTTCCCGTGTGTATATAGACTTAAAATGTGTCTTAATCACTAACCATAGTGAGTCTTTTCCCAGGAAGCACGGAGGTTTCATCAGGTAGAATAAGCAGTAAAACATTGCCCAAAACATTGGTATTGATTCTGATTCAATCATCAAATCAATTCCAGGGACTTATATCAAGTTTAAATGGAATAGGGCATGCAGGCACAGTACTAAGAAGAGGTAATACATCTGTACAAGAGCTTCTTTTCAGAACCAGATTATTTTCAAATGATCTGTCACTGATCAAGAACATTAAGAGTGATCTTATGTGTTAAGTGATCTTACTGTATATTAATAGCATACACGGTCCTTGATCAGCTGACATTTGTTCAGAGTTTGAGATGGTGAAAATCAGCTGTTAAAAGTAAAATAAGACATTAAGACAAAAGAAGACTTTTCTTATTATTTTGTTAGATTTATTTGTGAAACACACCATTAAAGGTACCAAGGGCTGATAACACTTTCAATCTTCATTGTTTTCAGCAGCTGTTACCTACTTGCCAATGCCCCAGAGCAGTTGTCTCTCTCTCACTTGTGTTGTCCCTGACAGTGCTCATGATCCACAGGAAAGTGCCATTGCTCTGGTCCTCGCTGCCTGCTGTTTGCAGCATGCTATTTGCACAATATTGTTTCCCTCTTGGACAAGGAAGTCTGGGCAGTGGTGCAGGTAAAAAGTCTTCAGTCTCAATTGAGAGAGACTGCTGAGAGGCTGTTGTCAATGATACAGCACCAGCTCTGAATTTTTTTCACTTGATCCCGATTAGACGGAGTGAATTGCAGATTGTGCCTGCATTGGCGCGAGGTAGACACGTTGTAGTTCCAGCTCTGGGATTTGTTTTCTGTTCTGAAGGATGCCACACTTTCTCCATGCTAAACTAAACTGTCATGCATTCAGCCAGCGCATGGGTCTGATCAGGTTTTAGGGATAACTTTATACCTAGTTAATGTTCATCAAGCAACAGTCAGCCAGCCAGCCAATGCTACCCTTCCAAATGGCACGGGAAAACTCTTTGTAGTGGCTAAACTCTGCCACCTTTCTCAGCCATATCAGACAATGAGGATTTTTTGTCTCCACTTACAAAAAATGCACCTTTACTTTCGATCCCTAATGCATTTGATTTCATTTATGTGTATTGTGTTCTTGTAAACTACTGCTAAGGTTTTGGAGACGATGCTATTTATCAGGCAGGTACGCTGGGAAGATGGCAAGTTCCACAATTCCCTGGCCATCCTCAGAAATGTTATTGCCAGTAAATAATTAAAAAAAAACAAAAATGAGCTGCTCTCAGGAGTTGGAGACCTTCAGGGATAACTGTGTAGAAGAGGTTTTGGCTGCATGCAAGACTCGTGTTTCTTGGACAAGGAAATGGGCCAAAAGAGGTTCTGTGGAATAATCTGTTTTCTTTCGCATGAACACAGCGTGATTAGGAGACATTCCTGATTGCAAGATTATGTATATTTCTGTGGCTTTTTATGGAGTGTCAAGACACTTGTCTTAAGTGTTGGTTGAGAGTTTTCAGAAGTTAGAGCTGAAATTCTGGCACCTAATTTTAAGTGAGACTTCTACCTTCTGGCCGCAAAGCACATTAAGACACTTTTTCTCCAAGGGGACCTTAAGTCCAAGTGACCTTCAGGCACATGTACAGAACTTAAGATTTCCCAGTTCAGTGTATGAAGTTGCTTGAAACTAATGAGGACACGAGTAGTCCCGAGAGGCGTTAACTTTGTGGTCTGGTAGCAGCTACGCATTTTAAATAAAGTCTAGATACTCTCCTCATCATAAAATAGCCTGTGAAAAAGGTGAATAGCTACTGTACAATTCTGTAGGTGGACAGTAAAATCCATCTTCTTAGATGGTAAGAAAGTGCGGATGGGCTCTCGGTCCTTCACTTCCTTTTGTTTCATCAGTGAATGCTGCATACAGAATAGGTGGCTGAGTCTGAAGCCTGTCTCTCTCATGCTATGATACCTAATTCAACTCCTCAGTCCTTTATTACTAGCCACATTTGCTCTACCATTTAATCCGTTTTCCCACGTTGTTATCCACTCTGCCCCACTGGCAACCAAAGGGACTAGACAGAGTGATTGCTTTTCAGGCAACTTGGAATAAAAAAAGTCTTTTATCTGTAGTCCTGCTGCTTGCAAACAAATGCACAGTGGACACAATGAGACTGTTTGACATGTCAGAGGTCTATTTCTTTTTCTTGGAAAAACATCTAATGTTCCCCTGTTTAAACCAAAAGAGAACATACATTATCTGTGGCCTGCTTTCTATTTCTTAAACAAAAAACAGCTGGTACTAGTGCTTGCCTTTAGGAGGAGACCATCAGGAAGTTGAAATATCAAATGTTGGCTCTACTTAGTTGCCACGGTGATGTATAATTAACCAGGCTGCAGTAATGTTATAGAAAGTAAACATAAGGAAATATTCTTGCTAATGGAAAAATTTAAACCATAGTTTTAAGTAAGACTGAAGGGACTGAAGATTAAATTTTAATTGATAATTTGCAATTGGACATGTATGTTTGCATTTATATTGTAATTTGATCAAAATAGTAACATTGTGTGGTCAGAAATAAATTTAAATGAGTCTGAAAGAGAAAAAACAGGATTCTGAGACACGTTATTGATGGTACAGTCTTTGTCAGAGATTGGCGTTTCATTGATTTGTGGGGATTTGTGGGTTTTTTTTTTCCCTTCTTGTTGCTAATAGGATTCTATTTGAAAAACAATACATTTCCCCATAAGGTATCCAACAAGAAATGAATAGAGAGAAAAAAGTTTTATTTGGAACAAATGGGAAATTGGATAAAGGCAAACCATTCAGTGTTCACCTCTTGCAGCCGATACGCAAGCACCTTTTCCAAGTGGTTATGACACTGATGCAGAGTAATTTGTTTGTCTAAATACCTTTCTTTAAGTGGTAATTGTTAAATTATCCTAATGTATTTTAAACCAGGAAAGTTGAATGTACCTTTGGAAGGCCACACATTCCAAAAGAAATTGATGTGCCGTTCCCCAGACCCATACAGGAGGAAGTTTCAGTCTGTTTGTGAGGTTTACGAGAGAGATGAGTTTAGGCATGGGATGCTGTTAAAGAAATAAAACTGTGGAACATTGTCTATGAGATACTTGTGTGCTGAAATGTGGGTCAGGAACAGTGGGATAAAGATTATGTACTTTTGGGAATCCTATTCCTTGCAGTATCTCTCAAAGAAACACTTCATGTGCAGCAGTCCGAACAGATGTACAGCGAAGGGGCTGCTCAGTAAAACATAGCTGGGGTAGAAGCATGCACCTACTGACCCTGATAGGATGGGGGTTAACCCTCTAAGAACTTTTGTTCGTTCTCTGCATTTGGCCATCTTGCTCTTCAGAACTTTGTTTTAGACTCTGAAGGATGTTACTAAAATCAAGACACCATGTGTACTTAGTAATAGGCCCTGAGAAGTTTTTCTGGGCCTTATCTTCTGTTGATAAGATTAGTGTAATACTTTCTCTTCTAGAAAGCTAAAAGCAATAAGCGACCTTCAACTTGTTTAAAACTCTGCCATAAGTACTGTCGGAGCATATGTTACTGATTAGAGCAGCAGTTCACCTGCTACATCTCTTAATAAAAAATAATGCTATTGCGTATTGTCATTTAAGTCCCATTATTCTTCACCTTCAAACTTACTCAGTTCTCCTGACAAATTTTAATATCATAGTGCTTGTATGTGCTCCATGTGCATTATTCCCACTGACTTGAGCAGAAGGCAGTGAAGGTTGCTCACTTTGGCACTGCAGAGTGCTGAGCACTCTTGGCTCGTGTTGACTTCTCTGACAGCGGAGGGTATGCAAGGAGTACGTCTCATGGTCAACGCTTGTTTGTCACACAGTACGCTGAGTAGAAAGATGCTTTGATGAATGAGCCTGAACATGTTCCCACCCCTTCTGCTGTAACTTAAAGGACATTGTCTTTCTACTTTCTGAATGGCTTGTGTTCACTCAGAATTGCATCTTGTGATGAAATTAGCATTGGGTAAAAATGTATTTCTTTCTGTCATTTTGTAATTTCTCACTTTTCAGTTTGATTCAGTGAACTTTTAGTTGGTGTGGCACAAAAATGTGCATAGAAGTACCAATTCATTTCCAGTAAAATGCCCAGGTAGTTCCTTCACATCATGTCCTCTTTTCTTACTGACCAGGATGCGGATTCCTGAGGGCCCCCTCACGTTTGAGCGCTGTATAAAAATAGTAGCTCCTGAAGTTACAGTCACTGTCAGATTATTGATAGGGGGATGGGAAGGTTTGGCATTTTGGTTCAGAACACAAGGAAAAAAATATACATCACAGAACAAGTGGTTTTGCCCATATTTGCAAGAAGAGTGCAATATTTCATCTGAGGCAAAGTCTAAAATTATGTTTCCCCGTTTGACAAGGTCCCATTAAAAAGGAGCCACTTCAGCAAAGCACCAGTGTTTACTTTGTTCCTTAACATCTCCTATGAAGCATTTGATTGTAAAATTAAAGCAATCCATCCTTTCGAATTTAGTTTTTAATATTTATTTGGCAGATCTGACCTCGCAAGGGGGCCCAATACCCTAAGCAGCCGCTCTTGCTGCTGTCTGACCAAGGAATAACGCTGGAGTGAGCTGTGAAAGCAGCTTCTTGCCTCCATCTTCTCCACAGGAAATGCATTGGTTGTTGCCAAGTGCAAACACTGGTGTTATTTCACACATTTAGATTGCTTTCAGGCAGAAAATTGTTGCAGATTCAACATACAGTTTTTTAAAATATGCTAATATTCAGGTAAAATTGGCATTCTTATGGTTGCTAAGAGGCTGTATCGAAATCCTATTCCACTCCGACTGCAGCATTGCTAGCATCAGATAGCTTACACGTTATATATCCTGTATATTACAAAGATTTGCTTGAAGTTCAGGACTTAACAAGCATAACACAGAAGGACTTTTGTACAAAGCTTGAAGAGTTAGTCCTTGGCCTTTGGCCAGGAATAAAGAATGCTTGCCCTTGTGCCATTTTGTCCTGTGCTGCTCCAGTTCTGGCAGCGGTTCTGCTTCAGTGTAATTGTTGGCACTGGAGCTCAGCTGAACCCTGAATGGCCTCTTCCTGCAAGCAAGCAGGGGTGCAGAGGTCTGAGGCGGCATCAAAACTCCGTATTGATCAGCTGTAATAGAGGACTCTATTATGAGAACTCTTCATATCAGAGCCAAGCAAATTGACTACGGCAATGCCGTAGTAAAGTACTAAAAAAAGCCATAAAGAGTGTGAAGTAATTTTCAGTTTTTCCACGGGATAATGGAGGGGCTAAAAGAATAAGAGAACAAACAGCTCCTTCTGGGACAGTCACTGTTTTGGCTATCTGCAGTTGTTGATCTCTCCTTCCTATCTGTGCTAAGTAGTAGTTGAGTTTCTCATTCTCGTCTGGACCAGACACAGAGCATAGTCACAGCTTTAAGTGATAAAGTGTTTTTTATTGTTTGCAAAGGCTTGCTTATTCTTTTTTATTCTGCTTATTGTTCTTTAAAAAAAAACTTTCCCATTTCATTGAGGCAGATTTGGAAGTCAAACCAGAAACTTCAGACTCTACTACGATGGAAAGCACTTTGTTGGGGAGAAACGTTTTGAGTCCATCCATGACCTGGTGACAGATGGATTGATTACTCTTTATATTGAAACGAAGGCAGCTGAATACATTGCCAAGATGACAATAAATCCAATTTATGAACACATAGGATATACAACTTTAAACAGAGAGCCAGCACACAAAAAACATATGCCAACCCTGAGGGATGAACATGATGGCAAAGAGTCTACAGGAGAGGATGAGGTAGCAGAAAAGAGGGTAAGCAATTGTTTAACCCACACTTTTTTTTTTTGTTAGATTTTTTATTTTGTACTTTTAACCCTTCCCCTCTACTATAAAGTGCTAAAGGTATCTGTAGATATTTAGTCTACAATTTACTTCCAGTATTGCATTATTAATAATATTTTAACTGGTTATAGGGGTTTTTAATGGTAATTTTTGCATATTGCAAATTTCTATGATTTGGAGGTTAGTTATTTATCATTGTGAGGTTCCTTTCTTCAGATATTTTCAGAGTTATAGAAACAGTGGCTTACCATTAAGCCACTCCTTTATTTCAAACGGGCTAAGAATATTTCATCTTAAATTGTTTACAGTGTCTAAGACAACTGTCCTTTGGTCAAAAATTATATTTCTTAATATATTCAGCATTCCCCAAACAAATGCATTCCATAATCTATTCAGCAGTCTGCATACAGTGACAGTAGAGTTGTCCACATTATAAATAAGCCTGTTCATTAAGATGATAAAATGTTAAAACATTTCACTTGGCTAAGTTCAGCCTGTCAGAAGCTGACAGAGCTATTTTTGGCCTCAGCCAGACTTATGAAGAAGGATTGCTCTCTTCAGAGAGTTGCAGTATCAGCTGAGAACTAACTGTGTCCTGGATTATAAAAGAAAAACGAACAACAAAGAAATCTTAGAACCGGTGAAAATAGAAATATTAAAGGAGGTTGGGAATGCATCAGGCAGACAAAGCAGCTGCCTGAAACTTCATTTGGGTGACAGAGACTAAACTTAGAAAGAAAACATAATGTAAATTCCATCATGTTAAACTAAATACTTTGTTTATTGAAAAGCTGACATATGAAAGTCTTTTTAAAGTGTATTTTTATGTATGTGTAGGTGTTAATGCATGTGTAATAGTCTGATATGCTCCCCTGTTTCACAAAATTCAGAATGACTTAGGAGTACCTAATGTGCTTAGAAGAAATGCTAACCTTAGCTGGGATCATCTATTTGTCTTTCCAGTCAGAAATATGTCTGTGATTTTAGTTTTTCTTGAGGTGGAGGAAAGGTTTCACTGACAATTTCCAGCATACATGCCTATTACAGTGAAACTAAGCTCCATACAGAGTCCACAGAGAGAGGAGGCTCATAGCTTTGGTCCTTCAAATCCTTTGCCATCAGAATCTTCATCCTGCACTGAATTTGCTGAGAGGTGAAGCACCCAACTTAGGTTAAAGTATGAATCTTCACTGTTATCAGATCATTTTGACAACAGAAATAGTGGTGGGGATATTGATGCTAGCTGACCACATTAAATATCCAATTTCTTGCCTGTTAGGTACCAGTAGTAGAGTGGTGAGTTATCAGTTACAATTCCTGACAGCCATTAACTTGCTGTTTCAGAAGGATTTTTTTGCATGTTGTCATAAAGGGTTCATTATAATGCAAAGCCTGGGTAAAAATCTTCTGTAAGAGTTCTGGAAGTCACTGCTTTGGGTTTCTTTCGTAAAATTAACTCTTCCTGGATTTAGCCACTTTCGAGTGACAACAGAACTCTGTTCTGTCACATCATTTTTTTAGACTGATGAAAAAGTTCTCATAGTAAAGGGATTTCAATGATTATTATTGAAGAATGCTGTTTTTTCCATAGATTACATGGTGTTATGTCAGACTCATCAACAAGGTATGCCTATTGTTTTGAAACATTTTTCATTAAATAGCTCAAGAACTGTTAAATATTTCTCACAGATTGAAATTTTGGGTGAAAAACCTTTAGAGAGGTCAGTCGTGTAATTGCAACATCCCACCCCATTTGTCTGGAAGTTATAAGCAACTAAAGTGGCTTCATCTGCAACATAGTTCAACAGCAATGGTGTTTACTGGCCTGAAGCCCAGCTTTTGAGCCTTTTCTCTTTATTTGACTTGGAACCATGTTGATGTGGACACAATGAGGCACACAGACATCACAGTACAGTTAAATATGGAGATTTCAGTTTAATTTTCAAGTCATTATCCCTTTGGGATTACTATCCACGGCTGCATGAGGAAGGCACAGTGTGATCCTTTTTACTGTGGAGTGGCGCAGAGGTGACATCTTTGCTGCTTTTACACCTCTCAGGGCCTTTGCTGGAAGACGACACAGAGTCCTGAGTGTCGCTTCACCCAGTAAATCTCCAAGGGGAATAAGGCATTCAACACCATGACCAACACCTGATCCCAGTAGCAACCTCAGCATTTGGAACAAGCCCCAGCATCCAGCTAAGGCTTGCCAAATCCTTTCTCCCTCCTCTGTAAGTCATAGGATGTTGGGAGCATGGGAAGGGGGAGAGATATGGTGGTGGCCTTGCTGAATGTCTCATGGGGGGTGGTGCTAAGAGCAACGTAGGAGTGGTGGGGAGAGGAGACCTCAGAGGGCTTTCCCAAGTGTCTCCCATCACTGTCTGGGGGACTCGACTACTTGCACACCCACTAAAGCTGTCACCAGCTGACAGCCTGGGAGAACTGTTTCAGGTTCAGTGGGGTGAACATAACTGACTGCCTGGAGGACTGTACAAGTGGGTGACTGAATTACATCTAGTGGTTAATTTTATAAAAAAACCTGAAATAATGAGATATATACTTGATTGGCAAATAATTTGCATTTAAAGCATGAGTACTGCATGACAGGAAATATTTCTCTGGCTTTTTTAAAAGCCTACCTACTATAAAAAGTTAACATGCTAGCACGAGGAACAATGGAGAGATTACATCTCCACTTAAACAGAAGACCCAATCTCTCTGCTAGTTTATAAGTTTTCTTTGGTCAAATAATAATAATGCAATAAGAAAAATATACATATCCTCTACTAAATTGCTCAGAAGGTCATTTTATCCTTTTTGTGCAGGCTCCTGCTTCTTACTGATACTTACTTGAAAACTTCAATTAATAATAACATAGTATTTACCTTATTATGAATCATTTAACCATGATATAAGGAAGCTTTCTTATAGGACATTTATAAATAGGTCAAGTAGTTTTTCTTTCTCTTTGGTGGGAGGGATGGCAGAGTGATTCCTGTTGTCCAATATAAAGAGAAAGTCACTGAATCGATATTGACATTTCTAACAAAGAACGCAAAGAAAATTGTCCAAAATCCAACAAGAAAAAAACATTGTTTTGTGATCCAAACAGCAAAATCTGTGTACTACAACATTAGCCCATTAGCCCCATGGTGAGGATGAAAATTTCTGCAGGGCACAGTGTTTGGCAATTAATGCATCTTTATCAGTTTTATACTGTAGCCACACAGCTTCTCCCTGCACTGAATGCTTCCTCCTCCGAAAAGAGAGGAAGAAGTCTGGGTCTTGATCATCCTGAGCCAAAATACGTTCCCACATTTGCAGACTCTGAGGCTGTTCAGATCCAAATCTAAACTTTGTGCCTGCGACTATTGCCCAATTCTGTGTGGGTGGTGTATGAAAGATAAACCCTTCAGAAGAAGAAAAGGAGAGACACACAGGCTCTGACTGGGGAACAGCTGGTGGGAATGTAGTCTTGCTTTCTGCCATAAAATCAAGTGGAGAAAATTGGGCAGCCGGAGAACACACCTCAAACTTGAGAATGAAATATTAACGAGCACTTCACCTAGCCTTCAATTTGGTGTGGAGCAGTAGCAGGGAACGCCACAGATTTGTGTTAGATGCCTCCCAGCATGCACTAATAATACTTTATTTGTTCCCACTCTTTTCAGCAATTAATTTATAGTAGAAGAATTCAGCGTGTGTTGGGTTACTTGTCATATGCAATACATTAAAAATGAGCCTTAGTAAAGGGGAAGGATTTAAAGACCGTAAAAGATGAAAAGGCAAAAATTATGCAATCGTTAGATGAGGATTGTAGGACACAAATCTCAATACCTCTAAGTACTGAGTCCTCCAAGAGACCATACTGTGGTGTGATTTAAGATGCAGTTTTTAATAGGAAAAGCATGAGAATATAATCCACTGCGCAGCATGTGCTTCACTGATTATGAGAAGGAATTTGAGTGCTTACCGTATAGAAATATATTTTAAAAATTAAAATTCCTGGTTAATGATTTTCATAACCTATGAAAGAATTAATAAATTGTCAAAGATAACTGGAGGAGTGGAGATTGAAAACAGGAAAGTGCTTGTCATGCTTGAATGCCCTGAATAGATATTTTAGCTGCCGTGCTAAAAAGGTAATGCTGGTTCCCAAAACAGTCTGCAGATTGTTCAGAACTCAATTGTGCAGCCATAGTGGTCTGTGTGTTAAGAGAGGGCTAAGATTAATTCGAAAGAGGGCTTCCCATGTGATTCAGTCTGTATGGCCTAGTGTGGAAGTGGAAATAATACCCAGTATCACAAGATTTACTATTCCTCACATGCCTTGAATACTGATGGATCTCTGAACATTCTCCACTCTCAAAGGTAATTATGGCCTGGGAGCAGATTACTTGATTCAGTTAAATACCTTATAAAAGTGGTAGCTCTCAGAAATAAATAAATACCTAGATACATATATCAAAGTCCTTCCTGAAAGCCCTGCAAAACATTTTTTTTTCATTTTGACATGCTTTTGAGATATTAATGTAAGAAGTTGTATGAGTGATTTATTCAAGATTTAATACTTGTTACGAGAAAATGAAATAATCAGTTATAAGTTATCCCATCTTTCAAAATGAAATGCTGAGGTTAATGTTAGGATAGCAACTGAATTACATTTATTCATGTTTACTTTGGTGATAAGTGCTATTTCTTCAAGAAACTCCAGTGGTTGCAAATCAATTAAAGACGCCTTCTAGACTGTACGGTGTTCAGTTCAATTCCTACAGACAGAAAGAATTGAGAGAAGGTTTGTGGCAGCAGTCACCCAACAAAAGCACTCTTTCGTTCTATTTTTAATGACCTTAGTGTTGATACTATTTTTTCCTCCATAGTGATGAAGGCTGATTGTCTGCAACCCTGTGCAAGGAGATCTGGAAATGTAAATCTGTGTCATTTTAGTAGGAAACATGCTTTTAAGCCTGCCTCTGAAGATAATCCAGACCACAAAGTTAATTGCAATCTCTGTGTACATTTCTAACAGATTCTTAACAGCCTCCACATACAAAATCAAGGGTCGTACTTACGGGTGTTTACAGAGGGACCAGTCTCACTTTCCAACCTTGAACTGACACTGATATTTTCATTAATGACACCACTACTTTTCTACTTTTGCTCTCAGTCAAATCTGTTAGTAAGATCTGCTTTAAACCTTCCTTCGCCAAAGCTTATTTTATCTTCAGTGAAAGGAAATCAGAAAATGTCGCCGAGGAAATTACAGTAGTGTGTCGTCAAAGCATAAGCCCCCTTAGCAAGGTCTGTGACGGAGGAAGCCAGCTTTGAACAACACTGTTTGGTGCCTAGTAATGCCAATGCTGGGACCAATAGGAACTAAAAAGAAGATGTGGTCTTAATAATCAGGGAGGAAAGTGTGCTTTGAGAGTGAAGAAATCTTGATGCTGGAAGTTGTATATTTCTATTTACTCAAATTAACTTAATTTTCTTAGAAAAAATGGATGTGTAATGTATAAAACTCTAGACAAGCCGTAGCTATAACCAGGGTAGCAACAAAGCAATAATGTTTTTAAAAGTACAACTAATAGATGTTTACCTTAAAGTACATTTAAAGACACAGGAGACTAAGCACTGAAGAATCCCATGGGTTAACTTGAGGAGATTGTCAACTCTTTTCTCACAAATGTTCCTTTCCAGTCCCTGCGCGGGTGTCCATGACAATCACTCTGTAAGTTTAATGTAATTTATAAATAAAACATAACTCTGTGGAAAGCAAAAACTTCTATTTATTTCTTCTGGGTTTAGCCCATCTTTCAGCAGAGACTTCAAAGCACAGACAATTTTGTCAATACCAAGTTCCTAGCAGGATGAAAGACAAGCCTGCTTTTTAGGTAGCTGCTGCAGCGTATCAGCAACGTCGTATTCTGCAGAGATTGCCCCAGCCTCAGTCTTCTTCATCTTCGCTTTCTGTGCATTAGCATTTATGGTGGTAGGGATCTAGTGCCATATATGTCATTATATATGGTGCATACAGTTCAAACTAAGACTGCAAATGTTTATGATGCCTTTTTATAAACATACATGTTTTTAACTTAGCTGTATGTTTATTAAGACCCGAGAAAGGAGAGCTAATCGGACGTGCTGTCCAATGTGCAGACATCAGCACAAAGAAAATTCTTTTCTCCAAATTGCAGGGTGCTTTTTCTACTCATAATCACCGCAAGTAACCTAAGCCCTTATTTATGTTCAGTGTGGCAGTAAAATTGATACACTAAAAAGATTATATAAACTGATCTTGTTTTAAGATTTAGAGCTTCCAAATGAAGCATAAACTTTGCTAATTTAATCCCCAGGTCACAGAATATCTAGTTTTTCTCTTGTCAGTGTCTCGTGCTTATAAAGGATAAGTTAGCAAGCCAGACTCGTTTTTTAAGGGTTTCTCACTGGACCTGTAGCTCAGCTCCAGTGCTGAACATGGTCCCATAATTCTCCTGTTTTTCCCAGGCCAAATTCTTTCTTCTTCTCTCTTTCCCATCTCTGGTTGGTGCTCAGCTGTGCTCTATTAGTTCCTGCGGGTTACAAATGGCATCCAAGCTGATTCCAGTTAGCCTTGCAGGACCTCACCTGCCTGCCTCTGTGTGTGTGCCTGTGCCTCCAAGGCACATTAATTTAATGCTCACACAATAATATGTGGGATTAATGTGAAATGAAAGTTGCATGCTTGTGTTGGTAGCCTGATTGCATATTGCTGGTCTAGTATTACAAGGTTCAAACCAAATAAGGCTCCACAAACTTCAGACAGTGAAGAGTGGCTTAGGTCAGGTTGCATTTCAAATGCACAGCGTGCCTCCCTTCGCGATGCTACTCCTGTAGAGAGGTTTCCTCCGTTTTGTAGGTAAGCACAGTTGGGGATCAGCATCCCACTTCAGCCTTTTGTCACGGGTACAAGTCACTTGACTGCTCGCTGAGATGACTTTCCATGTTACTTTCTGCTTTTTCATGTAAGTGTGGCTCTTTTATGATCTGGCATGTGAGATGCGTACACACAGACATAGTCTTCAGAAAGTCCAGTGTCTAATTATACTGAGACAGGCAGCTGCCATGTGAAATCGGGCGGTCTGGTCTCACAGACCAGACCTTCAGCAAAAGTGTGGGGAGTAATTACCCTCAGTGTATGCCTGATCAAGCCTTTGTAAAATGAATAGTGTACATAACTGTTAAAAAGGCTGTAAAGCAGTACAGTTGCTGTGAATACTGGTTGTGTTGTTACTGATAAAATGAAACCATTAGCAATGAATAAGCTATTATTCTTTTCCTGTGTTTCTCAGTGTTGGGAGGTAAGTCAGTGTGAAGCCCTCACCAGCAGTTCTTTCCAGGGTTTCTAATGCATGGTCGTTTGGATCTGGTTACATTTTTATTGCCCTTCAAAAAGTATCGTATAGCCTTAGCTTCTCCTATGTGTACTGGCAGAAGTTTCCTTTCTTTTTAACTGGGGTAGGCTAGCGCAAGAAGGATCACAGGGATGGAGGAAGGAATCTCCCTTGGCACTTGAAGAGCCAAAGAGGATAGGTTTCTTTGGGCTCTTGGGCTCTTCACGGGGAGAGAGATTTTTCCCATCCTGGTGGACCTTAGTAGATGGGACACACAAATACAGAGGTCCAGCTCAACTCCTGATGAGCAATGGAGAGCTGTCATGGCTTCAGTCCTAACATGCTGTAGGAGTCTGCTCCTTACCTTCCTTATGGGCCTTATACTAGAGGTTTCCAAAAAGGCTGCCTAGATGTATAGTGGGGAAGCCTCATAGCCATATATAAGGAAATTATAATCTTTTTTCTTTTTTTTTTTCTTTAAACTGTGGTTTCCCTTGACTTTTTATGGCTTCTCACAGCTGAATAATCCATGCAATGGCCACAGAAAGGAGAAGGTGCGTCTCTCAGAGCAGTCTCTAAAGCAGGCGTATGGTTGTCATTTATTGCTTATGCAAAGAACTTCCTGGACGGTGAGGGACTGCGGTGGGTTGCAAGCTGGCAGCTCCCTCCCTTGTTGTTCTCTTTCCTTAGCTGTGTGAGTTTTGGGTCTTTTTTTTAAACTCCTCCTTCCATCTGGCATCTCCTAATTATTTTCTATCACTAATCACTTCTACAGGAAACAGACTGGACTGTTGAATTAAGAGCCCTATAAAAGGATAATTTTGTTATTTACAAGTTTCTTACCTCACTTAGACTTTATAACGTGACACTGTATAGCTGGTGATAATCACCTTGGGCTACGATTGTGTCTAATCTCATAAACTAGGCAGGGTCAGGTCTGGTCAGTAGTTGAACATGAGAGGCCCAAGGAAAAGCCGGGGCTGCGGGAAGTGGGGTTGGTAGCACCTTTGGCTGTGAACTAATATCCGACGTGTCTTGTGTTTTATGCCCTCTGCAACTTTGTGCTAAGAGCCTGACTACCAAGGATTTTCTGCACTTACCTCTATCATTATTCAGATAAGCTCCTTTTTCTCCTTACTGTTTGCGGGGGGTGGATGGGGGGGTGGGGTGTTTTTTATTTAGATGGGAGGGGGGAAAGCATTTTTACATTAGTCACTGTTTACATGCTCCTAAGTACAAATACATGTCGTTTGGCTTCTGTACAAAGATGGAAAGGATGTGGGAGCTGTGGCGGTCTGGTGTGTTGC
The DNA here is from genome assembly GCF_000690835.1 of Fulmarus glacialis. Taxonomy (NCBI): domain Eukaryota; kingdom Metazoa; phylum Chordata; class Aves; order Procellariiformes; family Procellariidae; genus Fulmarus; species Fulmarus glacialis. The sequence goes on along the minus strand of NW_009220445.1, from coordinate 11,430 downwards.
CCCCCGTTCAGCTAGAGAATCCCCTGATAGGCAGGCACATCTGCTCCACTAATAATTGCCCATTCATAAGTGGTTACCAAACCCTTAAGATCCATGAAGAGTGAAATGCTTGTTTTAGAAGTGGTAGCAGAAAGAGAAGTAGTTAGAGATGCCTAAATGAAGTATTAGACTGTGAAAGAAAAAAAGAACAACCATTTATCCTGTGGTTAATGCTGCAGAAGCTGATCTGTTCTAGCCGTTGTTTCTTTCCTTTTAATCTTTCACAAGAAAAAAGATATTTTCAGATAAAACTTCTCATGCTTAGTTTTAGTCTCTAGCTGAATGTTTTTCTTTTCTGAATTTGAACAAAGTAAGGAGAGCAGTTTTGTTACTAAGCTCAATAAACTGCTTGCTCTTATTACTTCAAACCTGTCACTCTCATCATCAGCGAAGACAGCAACTCTTGACAGTTTTGCAAAGTCTTCCTTTGATCATTAACTTTTAGAACATTAAACTTTTCCATATTTAACCTTTTTTCTGCAATGCATCAGCAGTTAGAAACAGTGTTGCTTCTGGTATTCACCTTCCTATAGTCCTAATGTTTAAGCAAGGTAAGAATTATCACGCTGAAAAATTGATTCTCGGTTGATGAACAGTTGTTGCTCTAATCCTCTTCATCTTAGTATTGATATTCCTCACATCCATACAACTTCCAAGATAACTACAGGATGATGGTTTCTAATAGTGAAGTTCATATTATAATGCACTTAGACTATATTGCTTTTTAGTGGGGATTATTATTGCATTTAGTTAGAGCTAAAGCAGTTTGAAATAGTTTGCCTAAGGAACATTAGAGCTACTCTCACAAAGTATAATGTCCTCTATTAAACCTTAGTCATATGTGTATGTGATTTAGTAATTTTTTTAATGATTTCCAATTTGTGTATTAGATTAGTAGCGCTTAGAGGCAAGCAGCTTTTCCCCTTCCTGAGAGAAGAGTGGAGGAATACTGTGAAAATACGAAAGGCTGTATTCCCAATTTCCATTTTGCATGTAATGGTGAAATATTTTAAAAGCTCTATGCTTTATATCATGTATCAAATAGTTTATTGGTTGAAGATTTCTGATGATTTTACATTGCTGGAAATGTCTTGAAGCATTTACCAAAGTTAATATGATAGTGAATCATATTTGCATTCAGGCATTTCTGTGAATTGGCTGATGATTAAAGTAATGATGTGTTTAACACAAATGCACAAAAATTGCAAAAAGTATCGTGTGTTGTTATCTTTCACAGAATTTGAAGTGCTTAGTCTCTTAAGTGACAGCTTCTCATTCACTCCAGCCTCCAAATTCTTGCTAGCATTTGTCGCAGCGCTGCAGCCTGGTGCCTGGAACCTGCCAATCACTTTTGTCACACACCGGAGTTCGCAAGGCAGGCTCGCTGCTCAGCAAGTTGATAATGCTGAGAGCTTACTGGATAATTTTTTTATGGGCCTTATGGGTTAATTCTCTTGGGCTATTTTTATTGTTGAAAATTCAAATAACCTCGGTGTTAGAAATCTTATGAGCAGTGTCACTTAAAGTGTTAGTTGATGATGGGCAGTACAAGTAAAAAATTGCCCTGTAAAATGAGATGAAAAACGTGACTAAGTAAGAAGAAAGCCGTTGTGTTGGATAAACATTTTGTTCATTGCCAGTAATTTTGTTTATTGCCAATGAATTTAAGAAATGGAACTATACCCCAAACTTAGTCTTCTAGCTTCGATGTGCCCTATACTAAAAATAAGAGCTTCTGTCCAAAGATCATATGCCTCTGAAATCCCAAATGTCAGATCTTTGAGTTACTGATTAGGACCTAGGACTAGTGTATTTCAACTGAAAATAGACATAAACTAAATGTTATGTTGCAAGAAACCAGAGACTTGCTGGGGGGGGGGAACAAAAAAAAACCAAACCCAGAACAAAACCCAACAGTCCATCCTGTGTAACAGAAGTTGTATAACCTGTCCACATGCCAATGCCTGCTTCTCCCCCCAAAAGTAAATAATCTGCATACCCCAAATTTATGATGGGGAGTTGCATTGCCAGCCCTATTTTGAATCATTCAAAATGATTCCGTTTTCAAATCAAGACATTATTTAAATTTGTTTCAAATATGCTGGGTTTGACCATGGTTTGAGAGGATGGTTTCTTAAGTGCCTGTCTCAAGTAAGAATTTTTAACAGTCCGTTCCTCTAGGGAAATGGGATGCTTCCTGCCCTTATATGAAAATTTTCATGACAAAGGCATTTTAAAATGTTAATTAGGAAACTAAGAGGGAATAAATAAGAAAGATGAACCATATGTGGAAAAGGAGAAATGAGAAAATTAGAACGCCTTTTCTGAGAATGTGATCAGGGATTATGGGTGGCAATAAACTGATAATTTAATAATAACTGATAATTTGACTTTGGGAGCAGAGTATAATTCCACTGCCAATTCCACTCTGGTTTCATTCATTGCAGGTTTCAAATCACTCCTGGTTTAAGTAGAGATTTATGCAAGGATAGTGGGAGCCTACATGAGAGACTCATTTGAAGGATGATCAGCCTACCTCATTTTCTAAGTCTGCCTAATTGCAATTGTATAAAATGAATGTAGACCTTGACCCACAGCGCTGGTGCAGCTATGCCCATGGACATACTGGCACGTAGAAAACTGGTAATCAGGGTCTGCAAGGAGTGCTGATGGACACTGGGGGTTACCCCATTTTGTAATTTTTCTGCAGTGAGGTGGTCCATAAGCAAGTTTTCACCATTATAAATTTTGCAAGAATGTTGCATGTCCGTGTCACAACTCTAGTATTCCTTCAGGTTAAAAATTGTTTTCACCTTAATTTATGAGGTTGAATCAAGTGATAATTAAGGAAGGATTAGGAGACTTTGCACTCTTAGTCTTATTTATGCTAAATAATTATGATTATGGACTGAAAGTATGTTGAAGAAAGAATCTGTGACGGCACATGTATCATAGCAACATAGCTTATTCAGGAAGAACTGGATGGATTCAAAATAGAGGATGTGCCAAAGGAGCAGGTGTAGTCTGAAATACAAAGAGTGTTTAGAAATTAATGAGCTGCAGTTTTCAATTATAACATACATTGAATTACTCAAAATTTAATTACTGTGTAGAACAAAAAAGGCTAATATTGGATGCATTAGACTGCCAGACAAGACTAATGTGAAATGAATATTATACATCAGGTAAGAAAATATTAATGAAACATAAAAAGAAATTTCCATACCACTTGCCCATGTTATACCAGTAGCCAGAGCTCCTATTCCATGAGGAATAAATGAAAAAAACCTAATAAATATAATAATAGAAACACCTTGTGAATTACATGATTGTCATTATCCCTAAGTGTATACATTTTCAGTTACAAAAAGATACAGAGGTTTATTGTAAAAACCGATTTTATCAATATGATTCTTAAATGGATATCATAAAGGAAGTGTTGTAAATTATTTATTTCATAAAGTTTGGCCACCATCAACATTTCCTTACTAGAACACAGGTAAGGTTCCTCATCAAAGGGTATGGTTAAGCTTTTTGATGTGCCTTCTCTTTTTTTTTTTTTTTTTTTAATTTTTATTTTTCCTTTTATTTAAGGAAATCCTTATAACAGTGTGGGTCCGATGAGAAATAAACTATCACCAGTCCCTTGTGATTTCAGAAAATTAGTCTAACAGCCTGTTTTCCCTTATGATACTTAAATATATCAGTAACAAAGAGCATTTGCCAAAAGAGTAGCATTCATGCAGCTGCCAATTTGCATTACATTTTGGCTGTTATCACTCCTACAGAGCACATTGTCTTGTGGCATTTATAAATGACTTTTAAGGTCTTTTTGGAATACAGTCTGCCTTGACGTGTCGCAAGTCAAGAAGCTTTTGCTGGAGTGACCCCTCGCTGCAATGAACGTCAGTCGTGCCTCGGTCACAACGGCACAGCTCCCTGCAGGCCAGCAAGGAGACATGCTACAGGCCGGGGACGGGAAGAAAACGCGATGCTGTTAGCTGAAATAGAAAATGCTGACTAGATGGGAGCAAGATGGAGAAGCTGCTGAGGAGCAGCCTCTCCGTGTTGCTGGCCAGTGTGAGGGTTGCTGCCTTAGGCAGAGCTCCTTGCTTCTTCAACTCCTCTTCCCATAGCTCTCATAGTTGCAAGACAGACCTCTCTAGCCCCAATTCAGCAATGCATAATGGTGTAATAGTAAACTTAAACCACATGCGTAGTCCTCCCAGTCTCTCTGCTTCTGCCTTTCCCGGGGAGAGGAGTACCTGGCACAGGCGGCTGCTTTAACTCACTGTTTAGCTTACCACCTCCATGGCCCAGGCTCCTGGCAGGAGGAGAGGAAGACAGGATGGACCAAAACCAAAGCTATGAAGGATGGAAGGGTGGATGGAAAGGACTGAAAGCAAAGCTGTAACGGACAGGCTTCGTCTGAAGGATTTACTGGAGACAAATTCTGGTGTTCCGTGATGCTTCTCTCCTTGCTCATGAGCTGTCTTGCGTGCTTTGCCTGGGGAAAGTGATGCTGCCAGCCCCCTGGGGCAGGGAGGTGGTATATCTTCTGTGCTCTCCAGCTCTTGGTACCCTTCTGTACTTACCAAGTTTGGCTGGGGTTGTCCCCCTTTTAATGCAGCTTGTTTTCCCGAGGAAAGAACGGGACTGTGGTAACGAGCTGCTGCAAAGCAAGGAGAGAATTGCCGAGGCTGATACCTCAGCTTGAACTCATGGTCATGGAGAACTGCTTTCCTTGCCACAGTCAGAGTTAGGAGTGAAAAGAGCTCGTTTCTTAGCTTTCTGGGTAGCTTTTATCACAGTGTTTGATTGGCATGTCCTGCCTCAGTGTCACACAGCTTAGTAGCAGCTCTGCTTTTATCGAGCAGTCATATGTTGTCCCTTGCGAGCAGGCTGGTAGTCTCTGTCTTTAAGGGAAGGGCTGGAGCAGTTGGTTATTTTAACAGAGGCAGCTGGGGCCGTGGGGACGTCCTGCGTCGGTGTCTGTAGGGAAGAGCCCTGTGGCTTCGCTGGCTCAGGACCAAACCAGGACAAGGCAGGAGCCCCGGGAGGGGAGCAGGACTGCACCGTCTCGCCCAGAACATGACCCTGTGAGGAAGCGTATTATTATTTATACAGCATAAATGAAGTTGTAGCTATTGCTTGTGAAACCCACCTTAGCACCATTATTGATTGCAACATCCACATCCCTGCCTGTGCGCATTCTCGCGTGCCCATATACACCTCTAGTGGTATTTGTACCTATGGAGTGTGAAGGAAATGCCCAGAATTATCACCCCTCCTTCAGTGGACACAGTGGGCTAGTTGCTGACCTCGCTAAAAGCTAAGTTGCTTGATGTTAGCAAAGTCGTCCAGAACCAGAACAACAGCAGAACTTCTTACTGCAGGTACTGTGAGATTTTTACTTTATTTTGCCATGGCTAGGTCTGTGGTTATATACCAAAATAGCCCCCTCCCTCAGAAAATAAATGTGTTGTTTGCCACTGAAAAGTGCCTTGTTTTTGTGCTACTATCCAGAACAGCAAATGTTAATTGGTTTTGTCTTGTCAGTTATTGAAAGAGAGGAATAGTCACAGTGGATGCTTTTTGCCAGTGCACAGTTTCGACTTGTCATTTCCAAAGGCCCATATTGGTAAATGCCGGGAGCAAGTCTACAACCCATCATGCCACTAGGAACAAAATAAGCCAGCTGACCTAGATCCGAATCAGCTGCAGTGACTGGTAGGTTATAGGACTAAGGCTACAGAAAAACAACTTTTCTGTTGGCTTCCCCTAAGATCTCTCTGCTTTTTTATGAGTTTGCTCCCTTGTTATGAAAACAAGGGTACTTCAGGTATTTCTGGTAAGTACATCAGTGCGAACATAAAATCTTCCCAAATAATGCTAATATGGTCTAATTGTATTGCACAATACAGTACCAAATGAACTCACTTTTTATGCAGTAATTTCTAGCAGCAATATTGGGCAACATTTTTTCCATAATTTAAACTTTGGTTTAGATTATTTATTTCTTTTAATTTAACAATCATACTTTAAACCAAGCCAACACTTTGGCTGAATTTGTTTAATTAAGGTTTTAATTAAAACATTTTGTTTTAAAACTTCTTTTTAAGTTCTAGATATAAAAATGTTCATTACCTGCTGTGGAAATCACATACAATTTTATCAGAAATAAAAATTCAAAAATATAAATAGCCATTTCTTTAGATTTTGCAATAAGTATTTCACTGGAGGGGTGGGGGTGTGAAGGCCTGATTTAATTAGAAGCCAGTCCATTTGGAAAATTTTGTTGTAAATATAGAACTTTTCTCAGGAGTAAGTTTTCATCATTCAACCATGTCTTAAACCCCAACTCCCCTGTGGGTAACTGCAGTCTCAAAGAGGGGTTGTGTGTTGGCTGAGGGTCCCAGTATACTTTGAGCATTGTGTGATGCTGTCTATGTGCCAGGTAAATGTGGCTGCGTTGGAATGGCAGCAAGAGAAGTCTTACCCTGGTGGCTGAGACTGCATGATGGTCCTTCCCATCCAGCTCCTGAGGTGTCAACTTTCAGATTGAACGTTTCTTTGAATAGCATTCCGTCTGTCCGCGGGCAGAGGCTATGCCTGGCATCAGCATGTCTACAAGTGAAGAAACTGAAATGAAAACAGCTTATCACCAATTTTAAATAAAAAGTAAAATTTTGGGCTCCCCTTCCCTCCTTGGAACAATTCTATGAAAGATATGACTGGGAAAATTGTATTTAGCATGGAACAAGCCTCCACCGAGAACTGCATTGAGGAAATTGGGCTCAGTTTCACAATCTGACTGATTAGCTTTTGAAAATCATGTACTGAACCCATAAAATACACTCATAAAGTGTTCAGGCAAGGAAGGATTTTCTGAGCATATGCATTTGGCTGTTAGCTATACAGTGAAACAGAACACAACAAAATGTACAACGGCTAACCACATAGCAACCCAAATATCTTGTTTCTTGAGATATGTACAACAGGGCATCATCTTTAATTTTTAAAAAAATGTGTGTAATATAACTGCTGGTTATTATTATTATTAAAATACATTCCTTAGAGGGAAGGGATCGTATTATATATGGAGTCTGAAACAATAAAGGCATATTTAGTCATAACAACATGAAAATACCATATGAGAATGAAAAGCCTGCAGTGCATTCCCGAGACTGAAAAAAACCATGATACTGTGTTTGAGAGAGGAGCCAGGTGGTCATGAAACTAAACACTACATCGTATTGGAAATGCACGTGGGCTTCAGGAGGTCTGATCAAGTCTAATCTCGACATTTTAGGACTTGTTGAGCTTAACTTGACTTTTGAATTGTCTGTTTTGTTCGGGTTTTTTTCCTAAAGTGATTTTGGTTTATTACTCAACAAATGGGAAATGCATCGATTTGCCTTTTTAGAAAGATAATTTGTCCGAGGTTGACTGAATTGTGTGACTGGATTAAACTTACATAATGTGTCTTTCAGAGAGTGACTAATTGGAATTTACTGCAAGCTATGGATGACTTTAAAATGCATTCTGTAGAGTCCTCATAATAAGACTTACTGATTGTGAGATTAGTACCAGAAAACATGCGTACATTATCGAGCTAAGACTGAGAGCAAATAGTGCTCAAGAAAACAGCTGTTTCTCCTGCACCCTGAAGGACTATTCCAGGGGAAAGCAAGGAAAGCGGAATCCTGGTAGGACCTAGGCTGAACCACTCTTATGGTTGAGGCTTTAGAACAAATGAGAACATTTGAAATGGCAGGTTACAGTCTTTTTTTTCTCTTTTTTTTTTTTTTCCTTTAGTCCATATGTAAAATGTAGAACCTCTAAACAGATGTCTTGGTTTAAAGGTTGTCGTGTTGCTTGGGTTTGGTTTTCTAGTGCTCGTTTAAGTCACTAAAATGTACAGGACTGAGAGGGTGCTCTGGTTGCACACTCTACTGAGAGGTTGCTCGGCTATTACTTCCAGTCATTCCATTTTCAGTTCACCTCAATCCTGTGAAATCACATCCTTAAATTAAATTTAAGAAAGACAGCCCTGCAGTTTTCTTCCTCCTGGAGTCTGCACAGCATATTGCTCCCTACACATGCAATGATTGCAAACTGTCTGTCACAAACAAAAAAATAAAATCAAGACTTTACTTAGAAAAGTGGAAGGGAGACGACTTTCCTTCTCAGATTTCTACTTCTTTTTCATCCAGTATGTAGCAGACAGTATCTAATAATTGTCCCCATCAAGGTAGACTTCAGACAGAGCAACTTATAAAGATAACTGTTGGAAAATGAAAGGGCGATGGAGAGGAGACTTTGCTGGTGAGTGGGAGCGCAGGAGCCACTGGTGGAGAGCAGGCATTGAATCAAGAGCCAGCCAAGGGCGTAAGAAGAGCAGCAGGACCTGCAGGCTTGCAGGCTGGGAATAGAGACAGCATAGAGCGCCTGGCGCAGGAGAGCCTGTCCGGAGAGGACAGCTTCCTGCAGGATTTGAGTTGAACCCCCAGGTCCGTGACTTCATTTGTTTGCTCTCAGGGATGGTGACTCATCTCTGCAATGACAAAGGCTACCTGAGGACAGTACTTTATTATCTCATGTACTGGTAAGCTAAAGATCTGGACCTGCCCAATGACCCAAACTGTGGTCAGGAAGGTGTGTAAAACAGAAATCTCATTCTTCATTTTGGTTTTCAAAAGAAAGGAAGAGGGCAGTGTTAAGAAGAGCACTAGCTTGCAATGCCAAGCTCCCAAAGTTAGGCAATGGCAGAAGAATGAGCGTATGCGTTATAGAATTATGTCATCTGAAAGCAGTTGTATGAATTTTAATTACAACACTACTTTATGTTGGGGAAATATATGTAAGAGATAGATAACAAATATATATTTTTCATAATTTTTCAGTCGCTAGCTTTATGGCCTTAACTTTCTTTCAATCTAGGTTTCTGGTGTGCACAACTATAGTGCATATAGCATATGTGAAGGGCTGTAAGTGTAGGTGAGCCCTGTAAACAGCAGAAAATGCTTTGCACTGAACAATGGGAAACTGAATAAGCGGTCCAAGTTAGATTACTGTAACACAAAGTAATGTTAGAATTAAAATTCATAATCTTATAACTACTTACCAGATTATAATGCGTTTTCATAATTACAGCCATGAGAAAGGACCTTTCCCTGTTGGGTAGTTTTGCTTACCTTTTTATTGGCATTCTTAAGATTTAATTTTCCAGGATCCAGAGATCGGTTTCTACTAACGTGACTCTAAAGTGCAATTGAAAATAAATCAGTTCTGCAGAATTAGGAAAAAGGAAGCTGACAATTAAGGAATAAGTATGCCAAAAAACAAATATGCACTCTACCAACAATTGAAAGGAAAATTCAGAATGCTTTATCTGGCTTCTTAAGTGGAATTATACAAAAACTAGTAAGGGTTGATTCTGATAGTAAATGTGCTCTTGAAAATCTTGAAAATTTATTTCCAACAAATTCAATTTTCAAAGAGTTTGTTTCCTAATATGAAGGTTTTGTGATTTATTTTTTCCCTTTTAAAAAAGAGGAATTTTGGTTTCCAAGGAAGCATGTAACGAAACTACATTTCTAGAACACCACAATTTGCTTCCTGAGCCTGTTGTCACTCAAAGCTGTTTGGAGAGGATGACTCCTCTGGGGCAGGTTTGGGTCCACCTTGTTCCATGAGGACTTTTACCTAATATAGTCCTTGGGAGTGAAACCGTGAAGTGGCTCTAGCTAGAAAGAAAGGAGAGAACGAGCTTGAAAGCCTGTCTGCTTCCTCCTCCCCTGAGTCCCTACTATGCTCACACTTCACATAAATGAGGTGGTCAGTTATTGCCATCTCTTACTCCTTACCTCATTTTTCTTGATCTTCTATTGCTGTGGAGTGTTACGCTTAGAAGGATGTGCGGAAAAATGCGAGAGGGGCACTTACTCATCTGCAGCAGAAATGAGCGGTTAAAAGCAAGACAGGCAGATTGAGGTAGCTGTTGGAAAAGTATTTCTCAGTAGGATGGATCAAGCAGCCTCCTGTTTGTATTGAAGCTGGGACCTGAGCCAGATACTCCTAAGGCCCCTGTATGAGCCACTAATGCCCGACAGCTTCATCCTGTATAATCTATAGCCAGTGTTTCAATTATTAGCTATTAACTTGCATTGCAGATTAGTGGTTGGTGAAGCACATATGTTGATCCTTAATCTCTGCAACCTGACCCTATGTTGAAACCCAGCAGGTTTTTAAAACGTGTAGAGAAGGTACTGGTGGCCATGCGAGGGAACAGAGGAGGGGCTCACGGTGAGCGTTACTCTCAGCTGTATTGGCAGGATTAAGCTAAATGGTAACATGGTGATCCAGCTGCAGAACACATACCAATTCCACACAGAAGACTGCGACAAACTGTGCCTGTCTTTGGTTGTTACTGAGTCATGAGAGATAAAAATACCTTTGCTGCAGAAGGGAGAGCGGTTGTGGTGCTGCAGCCTGTGGCGGGGAAGGGAAGGCTGCACTCTGGCTAGCTGCACAGGCAGGCTCTGCACAAGGAAAGGTCCTCTTGCACCCTAAATGTTGGGGTGGTCAGCCCCACCGTGTGAATCACTGCCATAGTAAGTCAGACCAAAGGTCCATTTTTGCAGTCGCTGACAAAGACTGTTCACAAATGCTTGGAGAGCGCTAGAAGAAAAAGGGCAGGAGTTGAGTGGCTGCCGTGGTGTCCCTTCCCGGCCGTCAGCATGCAGCTGCAGAGAGCCCCGCTGGGCTGGGCTGCCCTGGTGAGCAGCTCCGGGTGGGATGGCATGGTCTGCCCTAGTCCTCTGTGAGCCCATTACACTTCGACTCTGCCGCATCCTGTGGCAACGCTTTAACGATGCTGGTGTGAAACTGTTTCCTTTGGCTTGTGTGAGGGCTAGCGAGGACCAGATTGTCCTGTGCATGTTTCATCATCAGTCGCATCAGTCCAAAGAGCAGGTTTCAGTCTGATTTAAGACTGTGTCATTTACCTTCTGTTCATGTTCATAAATCCCGAATAAGAGGCACCACAGCAATTCAAGGTGTAGGTCTTTGGTGGAAGGGGTGGAGTGGTGAACTTTTGGTAGCATTTGTGTTCCCATCACTAGTAGAAGAGGCTGATACAGGAGGTGACTTCGACGAGCCTCTTTTTGTGTGAAAGGCATTGAAAAATATGTCATTTTAAAGGAAGAGTGGTTAGCATCAACGGTTGCATTAACTGCTCCCAGCCTTACCTCCCGGCGCCCAACCCATGTCAGGCAGGGTGGGTCGGGGAGGGCCGCTTTCTGTCACGTCCCCTGGGGCTGCTGTTCACTGTCTGCACCTGAGGATGCCCTGACACCCCGCACCCCCACAGGGCGAAGAGGTGCCATT
>NW_009220444.1:851-3375 GCF_000690835.1 Fulmarus glacialis | reverse complement strand
CACGCGCTGGGAGGCTGAGGCCCTCGCCCTTCCCTAAAGAAGTTGCCGGCGGTGCGTGGCTCGGCCCCGGCAGCTGGGTCAGGGCAATGGTGGGGGCAGCAGCTGCAGGAGCCAGGTGTGCCGGGAAGGGGGGGGCATGATGGGACCACAGCCCCATGTACCCGAGAGCAGGGGACACCCTGGCACCTGCATACTGCATGACACCCACCCGCCAGCTCCAGGGTCTGCCCGGAAAGCTCCAGCTGGGACCTGACCTGCACCCGGGTCCTGGAAAGCTTCTCCCTGCGGGAGAAATGGCAGCAGGGCAGGAGAAAGAGCCTCGTCCCAAGCCCACGTCAGCAGCAAGCCAGGATGAGGCAAATGAGTGGCTTTGCAGGCTCCGTGGCCAGTGGCGAGGGGGAGCATGGCAGAAACCACAGCTAGAGCCAGGGAGCAGGAAGGGGCCGAGGGGCCCAACCCTGCCTGCATGGGCAGGCCCAGGGATCAGCACATGCCAGGGCCCCACTGGCCCTGCCCAGCCAGCAGCAAATTATTGGTTACGAGCAAACGCCCACCTCGGCACCCACACAAAGTGGCTTTGTGAAAAGGGTGCTGGCAAGGCACCCATGGGCTGCTTTCCTGATGATGCCCGAGTACAGCAATGTTCAGAGCCCCAGCACAGCTGGCGGCTCCTCTGGGAGGGCCTGCATCCATCTGGCTCCCCGGAGCAGCAGAGCACAGAGCACTTGCAAAGCTGGAGCCTGGGCACAGGGAAACTGCTCTGGGAACAGGAGCCAGGCACATCAAGCACCTCCTGCAGCCCCAAGCTTCACTCTCACCTTTGGAAGGAGCCATGGAGAGCGTGGCTGCTTCCCAGGCACAGAAAAGCAGGAAGGACAGCTAGGTGACGGGGACATGGCACAGATGCAACGTTCCTCAGGGCCATTGAAGCCTTTCCCAAAGGTGTAAGAAGAAGGGGACCTCATGGCCATGACTTTCCTAGCTCAAGCCTGCCCTGTCTCTGCCTGCAAGGGGATTTGCATCCTGCCTGTCTAATTAATCAGGCTGAGATCTGGAGGGGCTGGGAGAGGGGAGCATTCCCCAGCCCAGAGCCAGCAGACCACAGCCTGGAGCTCTGCACAGCCCTGAGTGCTCAAATAACCCCCTGCTTCCAGACACGCAGCTAAGGGCTACCCTGCAGCAGCACCCACCCCGTTCCCCACAGCTCCCTCCCTGGGCTCCTCCAAGCCCTTGGTCACCTTCTTGCTGCACCACAGGTTCATCTCAACTGGCCTCCCCAGGACTGGGGTACCAGCAGGCAGCTAGGGAGGCAATCGCATGGATGCCTACTGCTCAAATAACCCCCTGCTTCCAGACACGCAGCTAAGGGCTACCCTGCAGCAGCACCCACCCCGTTCCCCACAGCTCCCTCCCTGGGCTCCTCCAAGCCCTTGGTCACCTTCTTGCTGCACCACAGGTTCATCTCAACTGGCCTCCCCAGGACTGGGGTACCAGCAGGCAGCTAGGGAGGCAATCGCATGGATGCCTACAATGCGGAGGTGCGGGGACGTTTTTTTTTCCCCAGCAGCTCCCAGCCCAGCCAGCACAGCAATGGTCCCAGTGAGAGGGCTACAGGGACCTGCTCACATCCCCCAGCCTCCTTCTTCCAGGATCTCCAGGGACATCACACGCTGCTGCCAAGGTCTCACTTGCTGGGAGAAAGGAAGAGGAGAAGCAGCCTAGAGCCGAGGGCTGGGGAGAGCAGAGGAGCAGGGAGGAAGCAGTGGGAGAGGCAGTTTTCCCTTATATGGGCTAATCCTCTTCCAGCTGAGCAGAGCCAAAACCTAACCAGAAAGAAAAATAATTCCTTCTCCGCGTCACGTCAGCTCGGAGCAGGCTTTCCCCAGCCCGCGCTGCACAGGCACAGGGTGCTCTAGGGATGCAAAGCCGCAGTAGGCCAAAGACCAAGCCCCGGGGAGAAGTGGTGCTCGCCGCGTGGGTAAGATCCACCTCCCCAGGCTGACTGGAGACCCAGCCGTACCACAGACCCAACACCCACCCCATCACTGCTACCAGGGCTCCGTCTCAGCTCAGAGACCTCAGCCGGGACGTGGCAGAGCCAGAGCACTGGCAGGACAGAGAGAAACCCAGACCACCCATCCCCACACCTCCAGGGACCCCTATTGGCCCTGATGTCACCCCACAGAGAGTGGTGGGCTCCTCAGCCCATGAACAATGGGCAGGTCTGTGTGTTGTCACCCAGAGTAGGCTGAGGATGGCACATCAGGAGGCTCTGGCAGGGCAGTGCAGCCTGAATGACGACCCCCCAGCCTGCATGCCGACCCCCTGTCCATGGCCCGGCACAGCTCCCACTTCCCGCTGATGCTGTCGCACCCTGACTCTTTCCTGTTCCCGCAGACATGCCTTCCCGGCTGACTCAGCTTCCTGCTGTGACCATTCCCCAGCGCCGGCTCGGGCCACCCTGCGCTCAGCTCCCAGGGCACCCAGCAAACCCCCAGCCCTGAGCCTGCGGTGAGCCAGTGCT
>NW_009220444.1:0-319 GCF_000690835.1 Fulmarus glacialis | reverse complement strand
TTGGGTTTCCTGACACAACAGCTCTGACTGAGCAGGTCAGAGCCCAGCACCCAGAGTCGCACCTTTGGGACACACAGGCACTCATTCCCGACGAGCCCACCCAGGCCCGGCAGCTGCGAGGCCAGGGCTCGCCTCTGGCTCTTTCTCCCAGAGGAAGAAATGGAGCAGGGAAGTGACTCAGACGTTGCTCCAGCAGCTGCCATGCAGGAGGGGATGCCCAGCCATGCAGGCACAGGGCCTGGGGAACAGACCCTGGCACCAAGCCAGCCCCAGGCAGCACAGGAGCAGAGACCCGCACCAGATGGCAGCCGGCACCGGG
>NW_009220443.1:0-9667 GCF_000690835.1 Fulmarus glacialis | reverse complement strand
CCCAGTTTATATACCGAGCATGATGTCATCTGGTGTGGAATACCCGTTTGGCCAGTTTGGGTCAGCTGTCCTGGCTATGCTCCCTCCCAGCTTCTTGTGCACCTGGCAGAGCATGGGAAGCTGAAAAGTCCTTTGCTTAGTGAAAACACTGCTTAGCAACGCCTGAAACATCAGTGTGTTATCAACATTATTCTTATATTAAATCCAAAACACACTACTATGCCAGCTACTAGGAAGAAAATTAACTCTATCCCAGCCGAAACCAGGACAGAAGGGAATTTATTTGAAAAATTTTGTTATCAGAATACCAGTTTATTTTTAAGATAATATTAGTGTGGGTATTTTGAAGCTGAAGAAAAGCCTTTTCTTTCTGTTTGCATCTTTGCAATGTATGTGGGAACATAGTGGGGCTAGGAGAGAAACTGGAACACTTGAATTTGCTTAGGCTTTCAGTAGGACCAAAGTTTTTGACTTTGAGCTTTGTTCACTTCTGCATTATTCTAGGTCTCTGTCAGGGTGAAACTGATGTAAAGCTGGAACGGTACAATGGGGAGTCAGGCGTCTTGTCTCCAGGCTTTTCCCATCTTTATTAAAAAGTTGAGCCTGATCCAAAACATGGGATCTCAGGCTTCTCGTGTGCTGAGAGTCTCTGTCTCTGAAATTCCAGCCAGGATCCAAATCTGTGCATGAGCCCTATATTTATAAACCAAACCTCTGAAATCCACCAGCTCTACTGTTCTGAGGAGGTTATTGTGTTGTCCCCTTGGGAACAAGGATTAGCACAGACGTGCCTTCTCGCTCCCCAGCACAGGTGCTTAGTGAAAGAGTAACTGCTTGGAAAGCAGAAAGGAGGTCCTTGAAAAGAATTAAGATTGGGCTGATATCCAAGCTGGGAACTGTTCCTGTCCTGTTTGTGTTAATTCACACTCATTTTATAAATACTGAATGATGGCTGCTTATTTTGAAGGTGCTGAGCACCTATAGTTTCCATCAATGCAAGCAGGACTTTTGCATACTTGATGCACATTCCTTAAGGAAAAGACCCCATGGATGATGCTTACTGAGTGCCCTGCTTAATCCTGCTGCTTGCAGGAACCATTTCACAAAGGTTTTCTATTGCTCATTTCAGTTAGGGTTAGTAGATTGTTCCTTGAAGGGCAGAGATGAAAAGAGATCTCCTTACTTGCTGCATAGCAAAATGGCTCTTGGCTGACTTGGCAATTGCAATTAGCTATTTTTTGAAGGTTCTGTTCTCCCATTTGTTTGGGGCTGCTAATGTGTTTGGTTTAAATAGTTGCACTTTGTGTCTCCTGGCAGACCATGCAACAGATGAGCGACCACCGCTATGACAAGCTGACGGTGCCCGACGACGCCGCAGCAAACTGCATCTACTTAAACATTCCCAGCAAAGGCCACGTCCTGCTGCACCGAGCCCCGGAGGAGTACCCAGAGAGCGCGAAGGTGAGAGCCGTGCTGAGGGTGCCTGGGAGACCCCCAGCATCCAGGCGTCGTCGGGAAATCAGTGGGAATTAAAATCGGGTGCTTTCCAGAATGGGCTGTTGTATCCCGTCATGGAAATACCAGATAGCGAAAGGTGGGAGTCCTGGGCTCTGTTCTCATCTGCACTACTGATTTAATTACTGTGTCTCTTGTGCCCCTTCTTCTGCATAACTGGACGTAGAAACAGTTCCCCTCACTGCAGTATTGATGTGCGTCAATCCCATAGTCAGAAGGCCACGTACACTGTAAATGTTAGTGTTGGTTACAAATGACGAGGCACCCACTGATAAATCCATGCCTGTTCATTCTGTAAATACTTAGAGAAAAGGGAAAATAGAGAGGCATAAAGTGTAATGATTTCTGTTCCGTTTTCTTTCCTAAACAGGTATTTGAAAAACTGAAGGACCACATGCTGATCCCAATAGCCAACACAGAACTGGAGAAAGTAGATGGGGCACTTACCTGTTGCTCGGTGCTTATTAACAAAACTTCGGAATTATGAGTTTACAGAGTCCTCCCTTGTAACTGGCAATAATGTTACACACAAGGTGGACAAATCTGTATCCACACTTTTATTGGTTTTATTGACAATCTACTGTACCACTGTGCTACTAACCCTTGTTTACAAATTTTTTGCTTTGTGTATTTTTATTATGTCCTTCCAGATGGTATTTAAGGTGGATGTATGGTTTGTTGTGGGGCACATAACTCTGAAGTATGTTAGTCCCATGGGCTAGCAGAAGAAAATTATAATGGCTAACCCCTAGCTTTAGTGATTTAACATATCGGTGTGAAAATTTTATGAAAACCAACTAATTCTCAACATTTCAAGCACCTCTGTTGTCTTTACACTGTTCCCTTCTCCTGTCTTTTTTCTCTTGCTTCCTTGCTCTGCATCTTTTTTTCCTTCCTCGGTCCTCTTTACTTTCAGTGATGCAAGGTATCGGGGGGACTGAAGAAAACTCAGTGGGCTCATGAACTCGGTATCTTGTGTGGTAGGGAAGCTTTCCATACACGTGTCTCGGCCATCTCACGTGGCTGCTGCTGGGCAGAGTTGTGGCTGGAATCAAGTTCAGATGCCAGGTAGCAACTTTGGAAAAAGCTTCGTCCAACGGGAGCATTCAGGGGCAATGTCTGCCTGGGAAACTTGAGTGACAGAAAAAGAGAGAGTAGTGCAGCCACACAAGATACATCCTGCAAGTTCAGGTCCCAGTTTGCTGCTAATGCTGTGACTTTCAATTTGGTGGAGAGCAGAATGGAAGAGGAGTTTTTAAAAAGGCCAGATCCCAGGGAGCACCCGGACCACAAAAATGAAAGATTGAGATGCTTTTGGAAAAGTTAAACCTACAAAAGTAGTCTAAAATATGGGGGGTTTAAAATTTTCTTTGTTTACTTTTTTATTTATTTCTGTCTCTCCTTTCTGTTTTCTCCTCTTTTGGAGGCCACTTACTAGCAAAATTCAAAAGAAAAGGGTGATAGAAGGAGTTGAAGGACAGCTATTCCTGGATTATGCTCATGAATAAGAGAAGCTGTTTTTTCCTGAAAGATTGGCATTTGTACTTTATCTGCCCTTGGGGTAGTTTTCCTTGGAACAATAACCATCTTATTTTTTTTAATTGCATGAATATTTACTGTGGTATTCAGTTAAAACAAATACAATTTTTGTAGCAAATTCCACAACATGTTTACCCACTGAGTCATACTTTTTTTCACCACAGTACAGTGAAGCATACCCCATTGTATTCACATACTTCTCGTTAAATCATTGTAAACTAAGGATGGAGAAATTCCCAAACAGAGGCAGTAGTGGGAACTCTCCAGAGACTGACAAATAGTCTGAACGTGTTATCAACTTCCTAGACATCTCCTCCACCTTTCCTGAACCACTTGTGGTGTGTTGCTAAGGTACAATAGGAAGCGAGCAGGGGGGGCTCAGGCAATGTGGTCTGCAGAAAGCAAACAGTATTAACCAGCCGCACACTTGGATATCCTTTGGAAACCTGCGTGCTTTTTTGTGCAATCATAAGGGAGGAAACACGAGTACTCATATCCGTAGGTACTCCTCAGCGTATCTCTCACTTCATCTCAGTGGCTAATGAGGAGGAAACCTCCTGGCAGCTACCAGAATACATCTGATGCTTTGTGGGCACACTGTATGTTGTGATGACATGAGGTATCACGAGGGAGAGAGCAGTGATGAGCGACTATAATGTATGTGAAAAGAGAGCATGTCCCAAAGGAAGTCTTTAGCCAGGCAAACAACAAGTGCTGTTTTTACGGTTTTGTGCTGTCCCAAATGTTGTCCTAATGTTTCCCATTTGTCTCTTCCGTTCCCATGTGCCATCATTTAAGCCTGACCCAGGTGATCAGGCTCTAAGGATGTAAACATTGCAGTGGGGAATCTCTTTTTCTACTTTCCCTTGGTGCTTTTTAAATATCTGATAAAGCATCTTGCATTTTAAAATGACTTGACGTTAAACAAAGTGACCCTGCAGTATTTAGCTGTGACCTTCTAAAGGCAACCTGTACTCTGTTAAAAACCTATGCAGCTGTGGGAGCTGTCGTACAAAGCCGGAACAGATTCTCCCCGACCTGTCCGTGCACCTCCTGGGCCCCCATCCATGTCCTTCAGTCCCTCTTCCCTCCTCTTGCTAGAGAGCCAGAGCATCCAACTATACTGGGACAGCATTAGGCTGTGGGATTTCTATTCAATATATCTCTCAAACTTTCTGTTGGTTTTTTTTTCCTTCCACCCTCTCTCACATTTCACCTGTCTCTCTCTTCCTCAGACTCTCGTTTCTAGTTTATGGCATGATGAGCACTTTTCTCTTTTAACCCCAAGTGATTTTGTTTTCTGTTGTCCCAGTTCTACTTGAGCCTTCTTTTTCTGTACTCCTCCCTCTTCGCTGTTCACTCCGAAGTATCCCAACCCCCGGTGGACTATCCTGAACTCCCTCCTTGAGTAAGTGCCAGGAGGGAGGAGAAACTGAGGGGTCCACTTGGGCTCTGAGTGACTTCTTTTGAGCTGGAAGGATGACTGTCAACAGGAGCTATAGATCCGGAGAGTGACAAGGGTGACTCCTCTTCTTTAGCATTACTCCAGAAAAGGGAAACATTCGTGGTGGATGTTGTTGATATCTTGTGTCCCTGAAAGCAATAGAATAGGTGACAATGAATTCCCCTGGCTCCCCAAGGGAGGGAGAGGGGGAGTCGGAATCTCAGAACTGAGAAACATCTGCGTTGACAGAGAGGTTGGTCTTTCACCTATTGCCATTTAGATTTTCTTGCCTTCAAGGCTGCTTTTTGGTATACAGAAAGAGCAAGGGAGTGGCTGAGGGACCTGAATTCCCTCAGGTGATGATTTCAAGTTGTATTCAAACTGTCTAACTTCAGGCGCAGAGTTTAGGTGCTCTAAATCACACCTGCTTTCTCTCTGTTGGTCTCAGTAGGTATCATAGCCTCCTAACATAGGCGCTTTAAATTAAATCTTAGCCTGATGCCAAAAGTTACCTAAGCTGGTTAGTGGGATTGCCCTCACCTCTCCGCTATTAGCATTATTCTTCATTCTGGCATTATAAAGCAAAAACATTAAGAGACTTCAGTTTGTGCATTTGCAGTATGGTACTAAGAACTAAAATCATGCCAAATGCTTCTCGTTCTTGCTGTTTGCTATTTTTTCTGTTGCCCAAACAAAGAATTCAGTTGTGAGGACATTTCTGCTGTGATACATATGCATCTAATGGGCATCCTGTACATCTTGTCACCAGAACATTTCTCAGATGCCTGATATAAATCATCATCCTTGATTAATATAAATAATAAAATCCCAAACCAAAAAAGGAGATGAGACACTGAATGCTAATAGCTGCCCACATAAAACACTTGATGACAACTGTCAGGCTGTATGACATAGCAGGCCAGTGCAGAAGTTCTTGTGGTTAATAGCTCAGCAATGGGGCTTGAATTACTCATCAAACGTTTTTTTCCCTTTGAGCTATCAGTTTAGCTCAGTTCAAATGAAAGAGCTACTAAGTGCATTGTGATATGTGGGTTTCTTTCTTCACCAGAATGTGAATACAGTGTCTCTCTCTGCAATGAAAATGTGAATGCATACTGTACCTTATAAGATAAACTTGAATTCTTCCGTTTCTGCATTTTTGTCTTTTCCATGCTAATAAACTCCTTTTCGGTCTTAAATAGATGCCACTGTATGAAGCTATGCTCTGATTCTTTGGTGATTTCCATGTGATAGGTACAGAGCTCATAAGCAACACTATGTCCAGTTTTAAAAACAAAAAGTCAGTGCACAGAATGCTGTTTGTTCACAGCAAATTGGGGATGAAATATGGAAAAAAAAGAGCTTTTGATTTCATTCAGCTTCTTATACATTATATCAATGAAGTCAGAGCCAAATTACTTTGATAGAAAACATCAAAATTCATTTGGAACCATTTGGGGAAAATAATTTACTATTTAAGATTCTCTATTTTGCTTTTATCAATAAGGAAGCTGAAAAGATAAGACTGCTTAAAGAATGGTATTTGTTAAGTGATTGTGAACAAAGTGTCATTGGACCTCATGTATTTTCAGAAAAGTTTTAACTGGACGTACGATGTAACTTGTATAGAGTTGCATGTGAATCGTGTTAGTCACTGTTTTACATTGTATTGTTCTGCAGTGCACAAATATGACTACTGAACACAGAAGTATTAAATTTCATTAAACTTAAAATCTTGTTGCAGTATATAGTTCTCCACTTTTTGTGCCAAAAACATCAATACATTCCATAATCTGTTCTAATAGAGGTTTGCACTTTGATTTTTTTTTTGTGACTCTTGCAGTTTCAATACTATGTATCCCCATCACGAAGGAATAAAGTGTCAGTTGTACCGTGCATTGTGTATTTTTTTTGCCTCTTGTTTTGAAACTTGAAAGCATATGCATTTAATTTAATACTGTTTCATGCCATCTTTTTATTTGGAAGCCTGTTACCTGCCTAGAAATAAAGCCAATTATAGACACTAGTGCTAAAACCTTTAAGCCTGTTAGAAGAAATCTTGACTCTTTAAAAACAAACCATTATTTTAGACTCTACATTTAAGAATAGTGCATTGAGAGGGGATATTGCCTATGTGTTCTAGATACAATGGTGGTTTTATTAATGTCCAAGATAACTAAGCAGATGTTACTGTAGTACAGTATTTTCTCTGCAGTTCCTGTATTTATGGTAAATTACAAAAGGTGAAACTGCAAAGGTTTAGTGGCATGACCGTTATGTTTAAATTATTCACATAGCTCTTGTGTCTTTTCTCCCCCAGGATGTCAAGAGAGGTGACTGCATTTCAGACATTGCTTTGTGGTAACATGACAGATGGTCGCATATTTTATATCTAAATACTACTTGTTGTGTGCTACAAATAGTGTATGTGGGACTAATCTCTCCTTGTACCCTTGTGCTCTTATATCATTAGGTTATGAAATTAGGATTAACGATCTCGGGAGACAATGCAGTTACTTCATGGACATGTGTGTAAGTGCTCGTGGGCCTTCAGTGCCACCTTGTGGCAATACAAGATTCAATTGTTCAAGGCCTCGATGTTGTTGCTTCAACTTTTTAAGAAACCCAACATAAATTAACAGTGCTGTAGCAAAAAGAATTACATCATTTCCAAACTGTACAGCTTTGCCTAGTAATAGGACTTTAAACAAACCATAATCTAATACTCTTCTTGCTAGAGAAGCAGGGACAAGGAAAGATTTCATTTCATGATCTAAATACAGCCTTTGTACTAATTTAACTGGTTAAAAATATTTTTTATACTAATATTTTTATACTAATATATTTAAATCAGTGCTAGGTCTAGTGTGGATACATTTATCTTGGTGCAGTTAATACAGTAAACTACTGCATTTACATGCATCTTTATATACCCATATCTACAGGAGAGAGTTGGTACCAATTTACTTGAATTTGCTTCCAAGTGGCAATAATTAAAAATAACAAAAGCTATACAAGCCACTCCCACTTGCCACATTAAGAAGTTCCTCATAGAATATCAAAACCTTCAAAAGCAAAAGCATAATAGTCATTTAAAAAGGAGTGCCCTTTACAAAATTTAGCTGTAGAATATTACTTCAGCAAGTGAGACTTCTCCACTTGGGTGTACGAATTCACTCTCTGTAAGTACATCCTGCCAAAAAAGCATCAGTCACAGACTCCTGCATCATAAAGTCCAGACATTCTGGTGCTCTCAACAACCTCGCCCCCAAAAATTCACGAGCTGTAGGTTGATTGCTGTGGGTTGATTGCTGTGGATTTGTAGTTGAAAACTTGCCATTCGTAGCTGCAGGTATCTATTCAGTTTGGGCAAGGCCCTTCTTTCCTCCCCCTCCCTAGGGAATTGTGGGTGTAGAGCCCCGCCACGCTCACAGGGGCCGGGGGGGTCCTGCCAGCTCCAAAAAGGGGTTAGACCCTTGAGTAAGGACCAGGAGGCAGAATGGGATGGGAGCACATGAAGCTCCCGGGTAGAGGCCCCTGCTCTGCAGTAAGGACAGGCTGCCTGGAGAGGGGTGGATCAATGAGGGCAGGGGGGGAAGCAAACCTGGAGCCAGTCACAGCTCTGAAAAGCCAGCCGACCTCTTCTCATAAACTGTGACAGTGTTGCAACATTTTCTAGGACCAATATTGTGAAAGATTCGAACAGCTCTGAGTTGTAAGCAGTTTCCAAAACTTACTTGGAAATTTACTATAGAAATCTAGTCTAGATAGACATTACATATGTACATACTCATAAAACCAATGCAGTGTCCAAAATCTTCCCAGCTCCCTTGAAAGAAATTCTCTCTAACTCGCTCTTCATTGAGGCTCACTTCTTAATACTGAACTGATGTTAACCTCCTGAAACGAGTTTCATGCTGAGAGTAGTCTTCTTCCAGCTGCCTGGACCGTTAAATCCTGTAAGGGTTTATCGGCATTAAGTCTGCTAAAATATATTCTATACTTGTATTCTCTAACCACATGCTTTTTTTCTGATTACTGAAGTTAATTCGTTTCAGTTTCTCTCATCCATGGCTCCAGAAACCTAACCCTCCAGACGTTGTGTGGCTTTGAACTGCGCTTCTCACTGTGTAAGGTTATTAACAAATACTCTAAATCCAGAGTGCACAATAGCTGTTTTGATCGGCATTGTACAGAGCCGATCAAATTCACCTTGAAGAGGAGGCGCTGGAAGGCTTTTGGTTTAATGAACAAGGATGGGAGTCAGGGGCTGGGAAGATGCCTGGCTCTGTCTCAGGAGTGCCACAATCAGCTCGCTGGAAGCATTGGAGGATCTGAAACCTTTCCATGTATTTGTGTGCCTAGCACAGATTGGGGAGGATCAACGTAGGCACTTGGACTTGAAAAAAATGGCCTGCCCTGCAGCCCTCTGAGCAGGAAAACAGGAGATAAATACTTGTTTACTTTGTATTTCAGATGTTTAATCCAGAGATACACAGACAGCTTTGAGAAATTTAAATGCACCACAGCAAACAAAGGCTTCTTGGGGTGGGAATAACACCACAGAAGGCCTTGGGTTGTGAGCAGAAGTGTGCTGCCAAATTACCAGCCATCAGGTCTGCAGGGCTGTACGGTGAGGGCGAGTCTGAAGGAGTTTTCACTGGGCAGAAGTGACCTTCACAGCAGCGGCAGGGAGCAGAGCTGGTTGGGTGCTTTCTGGCAACCAGCTTGGGGACTGGTTGTGATTTTCACACCCAGCTCTACAGGAATCAGCTTTGTTGCCAGGTAAGAATGTTCTGGGCAGGACCTTTGCTATCCAATGTGTTTATTGAAAAGCTGGGAATGCTAGCGCTGTAAAATAGATAGCATTGCAGTTAAGATTTGAAGTACGATTGGATTAACGAGGCATATCAGGCAAAAGGACTTTGCAAAGTATCGTAAAACTGGTAGTTTTGCCTTACTGACAGCGAAACCCAGTATTGATTGCTTCTACTTCTGTACGCTTTCATGTTTAACTGCTGGAAACAAAGTTTTCAAGACTGCAGCAATAGCCTGATTTTTACCTTTGACAGCTGAAAACATACCGATTAAGTAAGTTTTGTCTTCTGTCCTTTCTTTAAGAGTTCGCTCCTGCGCGGGGCAGGGCCGGGCGGCCCGGCGGGCGGGGCG
>NW_009220442.1:0-1417 GCF_000690835.1 Fulmarus glacialis | reverse complement strand
CTATGATTCTATGATTCTATAAAACTGCATTATGTTAGACCAAAAAGAAGCATGGGCGCCAAGGCGGGACAGATAGAAGATTATGGAAGAAAATTATGCAGAAAAATTTTGAAAGTACAAAGAGGACTCTCAACATTAACTTAAAATGTGACCATACTTAGAAAAGACACAAAAGCGTCTTTCTGATTAAAAGGCTTCTAATACAAGAACTGACAAGAATACTGAAGCAGTAAATACTCTAAAAACGTGCTACAGAAAAGCTACTGTCACTTTACACAAAATTTCTTAAAACAGCTGAAGCAGCTTGATTTTAAAGCTGGAAAAGCTAAGTTAAATTTAACATCTTGTCTTACCAACGACTCCAGTAGTTCCATCCCCAATCTCATCATCTTGAGATTTAGACAGCTCCACCATAAGTTTGGCTATCTGGTGATCCACATCCATCATATTCAGGATGGTAGCACCATCATTTGTCACAGTCACCTCACCATCTTTGTCCACCATCATTTTATCCAAGCCTAAAAAAATAAATTCAAAGCATTAAGGAAAATCTAGAAAATCCCCCCCCCCAAATTACTGAGAAATAACCATTAAAATTATTTCATTATTACCATTGGGCCCAAGGGATGTTCTCAGAGTACTTGCTACAGCCTTTGCTGCCATTATGTGAGACTATAAAACAAAGGAGAAATAAATTAAATCATTATCACGCATCCCAAAATCATAATATTAAGCTAACAAGAATATAGGGGAAAAAAGCTAATTTAAAGTAATTTAAAGTAATTTAACTGACAACAGCCAATTACAATTGGGGAGGGGGGGGGAATCAATATATGCGTATTGTTTTTATGCCAGAAACATTTCCCATGCCTTTTCTTGCACAGCTTGCACTTGCACCGCTAAAGCATGCAAAAGCAGAACAGCTAAAATGACAGCCCCAAGGCTTAAAGCAGGGAAGCAACAGAAGCAAGGAACGCTAGAAGGAGAAGCCAGTATACCTTTGCTCCACTCTTCTATCAGTATTTAAACCACACGCATTCACAGGCTGCCTACTCGCTCAGCCACGGCCTTTCTTGGGAACAACGACCGAGCTTCAGACGGGGGGGGGTGTGTGTGTGTGTGTGTCTAAGGGAGGGGGCTGCGAAGAGCCTCCCTGCCCGCGGCGACCTGGAGCCACCAGGAGGGGCACGCCGCACCCACCGGGGCGACGATCCCGAAGCCACACGACTCGGGAGCGGACTCACGCCACGGAAACCCCACAGACGCTATGCCGCGGGTGGTGGATTTCCAGCCCCGGGGGCCATGCCTTCTCTCTCCCTTCATCCCTCCCACACCTGCGGGCCTAAACCAGACTTCAGGCGCCCTGCGCCTGGCACGGGGCTGAAGACAAGCACAGGACCACCTCGTCGAACAGGCT
>NW_009220441.1:0-860 GCF_000690835.1 Fulmarus glacialis | reverse complement strand
GGGGGGTCCCAGGGGTCCGGGGGGTCCCATATCAGTAGTGTTGGGTGCTTCCAGTGTTGGGTGAAGAGGAAGATGTGGGGGAGAGAAGGGAGGAGGAAGATGAAGGAGGATGAAGAATGAGGGTGATGGTGAGGAAGATGAAGGAGAAGGAGGTGGAAGAGAAGGAGGAGGAGGAAGATGAAGGAGGAGTATGAAGGAGAAGGAGGAGGATGAAGGAGAAGGAGGAGGATGAAGGAGAAGGAGGATGAAGAAGGAGGAGGATGAAGAATGAGGAGGTTGAAGAATGAGGTTGAAGAATGAGGAGGATGAGGAGGAAGATGAAGGAGGAGGAGGTGGAGGAATGTTATAAGGAGGATGAAGCACAAGGAGGATAAAGGAGAGGGTGGATGGCGGAGGAGGATGAAGAAGGAGGGATGAAGAAGGATGAGGAGGGATGAAGGAGGAGGATGATGGTGATAAGGATGATAAAGCAGGAGAAGGAAGATGAAGGAGGATGAGGAGGGATGAAGGATGATGCCAATGAGGAGGAGGAGGATGAAGAAGGAGGCTGAAGGAGGGATGAAGGGTGCTGATGGTGAGGATGAGGATGGTGAGGATGAGGATGATGGAGGAGGAGGGATGAAGGATGCTGATGGTGAGAAAGAGGATGGTGAGGAGGAGGATGATGGAGGGTGAAGGATGCTAGTGGTGAGGATGAGGATGGTGAGGATGAGAATAAGAATGATGGAGGAGGAAGGATGAAGGATGCTGATGGTGAGGAAGAGGAGGGTGAGGAGGAGGGATGAAGATGCTGATGGTGAGGAAGAGGAGGGTGAGGAGGAGGAGGAGGATGGAGGAGGAGGGATGAAGGATGCTGATGG
>NW_009220440.1:1553-2005 GCF_000690835.1 Fulmarus glacialis | reverse complement strand
CCCGTGCCCGCCCGGCTGCGCAGCCGGCTCCGCACCGGGAGCGCCCTGCCCGGCCAGCTTCTCCTCCCCCTTGCCCTGCCCTGTGTGTCAACGTGGGGTTTTGTGCAAAAGACAAAGCCCCGAGATAAGGAAAACTTAGAGGCCAAGTGCTCGTTCCGAGCGAACAACGTCTGTTGTCCCCGCAGACTCCGATGTCCTGCAGAAAGAGCGGTCAGTCATTTATCCCTGGGTAGGTTTTTACGTTAAATACATTTCTCACACTCCCCCAGGTGCACGTGGAAATATTATTCATGGCTAGATCGCATCTCATCCACTCCATTCTTGCACTGATTACAATCCCGTGGAAGATCGGATCGCCCCTCCTTTCCCCGCTCCCCGGCTTGCTGATACCGTGTGTCAAGGCACAAAATCTTTCAAAAAGACATTGATTGTGTGGGGCAAAACGATAGAGA
>NW_009220440.1:0-1541 GCF_000690835.1 Fulmarus glacialis | reverse complement strand
CGGTGCACGGCACTGTCGTCAGGGTAGGATTCCCTTTTAATTTGAACCTACTCAGTCATGGAAGGAATTGCAATCGGGATTAATTTGTCTGGTAATACGATAAGTGACGTTAAGCATAATATAAATATAATCGTGTTGCTGGAGTCGTGTGAAACTTTAACCTCGGATCGTGTGGACCGGGCATGGTACACGATATATAGGAAGCTTTCAAGGAAACACGCCACAGACGGGGATGAAATGATGACTACATTATTGTCACTGATAATAGCAAACTGCAAAACCTTGCTCGCCAAGGAGTACCCAGGTCCTGCACCCACCGAGTATGAAAATAGCCTCCTCATCCGTCAAAAGCCAAAAAGTGTCAGGGCATAGAGGACACCACAAAAATATACGGCCGAACCTTAAACGTGAAGTGCAAACAAAGCCACTGTGTTCACCATCATGGCGTATGTGGTCGAAAGGACTTGCAATATTTGTAAAAGCTTCCAGTTTGGGTTGGTTTTTTTTTTTCCAAATTTGTCGGGGTTTTCTTTTTTCCCCTCTCAGTTCGTCACGATTAAATTTCGGAGGGACGCAGCCCACCTCGTGCTCGGCTGCTAGCAGAGGCACATAAAGGAAGGCATTCCAAATATTTCACATGAATGCACTTTATGCAAGGTGGGTGGGAAAAAGCTCATGGCTCCGCGTTTAAAGTATGTCCTTTCTGCACTGTAATAATCAAAGAGGAGCTCTCACATCCTGCACCGCTAACATTTGCACAGAGGATGGGTAAATACCTGGCGTGAGAGGGAAGAGGGGGAGAGGTTAAAAATAAGGTCTCTTAGAAAATGATGCGGGCCCTGTAACCAAATACTGTCGACATACAGCGATGCATACTGCATATTGCAGAGACACACGCACGCATATAATCTAATTACAGTTTCACGTAAGGAAACAATTTGACCTTCAGCATCCAAGTTGAGACAACAAATCAAGGATATTAGTGTAGTACAAGCAAGCAGTAAGTTAGGAGACCCCAGGGAAAGCCATCCTCATAAGCACTCCGCTTGTGCAAAGTGAGTTACATTCAGGTACAAGAGGGCTGCGGCGCAATCCGCTTCTCCGAGAGTTGAAAAATGTTCAACTTCGCTTAACCCCCTGAAAGAGCCACTGGAAAGTCCCTCCGTACAGTCAGGTTTCAAGGGGAAGAGGGCAGCATTTTCTCAGCTGCCCGGTTTGCATTCCCTGAACGCCTCAATAAAGAGGAGCCATCCGAGCCATTTGCAAGTATTCCTTTCGCGAAAGCAGGTTTTCTTACGTGGAATTCCCTACCCGGCAGGGAGAGGACATTTTACAGGTTCTGGCTGCCGCAGCCCGGGCACGAAGGTGCAGCCACGCAGAAAGTTCCCCGGGCGATGGAGAAGCGCAGGATCTCACCCGCCATTTTACCCCCACACTTGTAGCTGGGCAAAAGTGTTCAGTGAAATTCAGCTTGGAAATTGTGGCATAATCCCCCGTCTCCGGGAGTGGATTAAGGTATTTACCAATTTCTCCGGGGGGGG